>NC_069138.1:46564529-46587029 GCF_026914265.1 Mya arenaria
ATCATTATGCAAATCAAACATAAAAACTTTGACCAGTCAGTCAGAAAGAAAGGTCATTAACATGAACGTTTGAAATGTCATGAGGAGCATTTCCTGTTTTGTTTTGAAATTGGTTACATGATGAGTTGGCATAGGATTAAGCATCATGTAAAGTTGTTCGCGTTTGACTAGAAGCTTGGAACCAGTAGGTCAAACATAGCAGCACGTAATAAAAATAAAATGTTAAACGTTGGATCAAAACCAGTTGTCCAAAAGATGGCTCCAAACAATAAAAGGGATAATATAAATGTCAATATCTCGGTCAACCGTTTAAGAAATGTATTTATCAATTATTTATAGAACGTTTATGATGCTTTCAATGAAAGGAGCAGTACTATACACAATTGATGCGGAGCTCGAACCTTTTCGATAGTGGAATATGTTTTTCAAAATATCTTGATCAAGATGGCGTTTATCTTGCGAGCGAATCTGAGACGAAGACAACGCGTTTAAAGATACAATTCTAAAATGCTTTATACGGTTTTGAATAACGTTTAAATCTGAGAGTGAAATTTGATCGATTTTTAATTGTGATGTAAACTAAAAGTCAACAATAACCCTCAAGTCTGCAAACTGTAATCCATAAAGACATTGTATTAGACATTATCGTGCCACAGCTGTGTTTTTGTATTACAGGCAACATACTAGAATCGTTTATCCACAACTGTGACTTAGAAGAGGACCTTAAAACTCCTAAGGCTAAACTAGTGGGTGAAGTAGACAGCGTTCCAAGTTTTATTGTTCAAGGTAACCATTTTAACAGTTGTGTATTAGTCAATTCTAAAAATTAAATACTATTTCAAGAAAATCATTTTTTCATGAATTTTTGATGCAATTTCAAGTTTTATCAGTTATCTAACATTAAAATATCCATTTGATATTTTCACTGCAAACCCAGGAGTGAAATTATCATATTTAAGAACTACTTCAAAAATCCACTGTAGTTACGTATCCTTGATTATAACACGTCACTTTTGAACCAGAAAATGTTGCCAAAAATAATGATTTGATATTTAAAAAGGTAGCATAAGTTAAGATAGATATATTATTTGGAAAAAAACACAACTAAACGATTATCAGAAAAATCGTAACTCTGGTCTTCAAATAAGTTCTTGAACTTTGAAACTGAATGTTAATACATTTGCTTTCATACAAAACAAGTTATAGACGGTAAAAACTGCTCGAACATTAACACGATATAACATATAAAGTATCGATCAAATATCGTTTTGAACTGTTTGTCTTTGTAATACGAACTTCCCGAAAATTCACAAACCAATTAACAGTTTAACTGATAATTGTTTTTTACCCCAACCGCGCCAAATAAATCTCAACAACTTAGCGTGGTCTTCCCTTTTGACCTGGAAAACGACCATCAGACTGGTCTCTGACAGTGAAGTATGACTGAATACCTATGTATTATGAAACAAACTCTAAGCGTAGGAAATACGTTTTTATCGAATGTTTATCCGCAAATAATTAGCTTACATGTTCGACCTTTAAAATCTTCATTTACCAAATGGAGGCAAAGTAACATCGTTATGTATTCATGCCCAGTTAAATTTAATAATGCTTTCATGCATTTACTGTTATTATTTGCAACAAAGATGCATTAATAAAGTTCATTGCTTAATGTTTTATAAATGACAATTGAATAATAAACTATATATGAGAACTTTTTCTCATCGTTAATAGAACATTGACAGCTACGTCATCAGCTATAAGTTTGCCTGAGGGGCGTCCCTGGGGTAGCAGCGTAGAAAACACTCTTTTAAAAAACATGAACTTAAATACTAATAAAACTTCGAAATAGCCACGAAAGTAAAGGAAAAATGTTGATTTCAATGAAAGATCATATTTAATTTTACTCGTGATCATAGAAAAAAACATATACTCCTATGACACTCGTTCATTGAAAAAGAAAACATTCTCTATCTAATCCTTTATTAACGTTGAGTTTACTTTTCATTAACCACGCCTAATAATCAGGCATATACCTCAATTAATGTTAGACAACACAATATGTTACCTCTACTTATAAATACAAGTTATTGTGTCTCGTTTATAGGTCATGCAAAGCTTATATGGAATAAAAACAACCGCACGTTCACTGAAAACAACTGCATTCATCTAGAACTTGAAGGGGAAATTTTCATACGAAAACCAGGATACTACATAGTTTCGTCAACGCTGAATATCAATGCCATGAGAAGGAACACTACAACAGAAACATTTAGTCACAACGTTAATCTACTGTCCCACAGAATTGGATCAACTGAAGTTCTTATGCAACGCAAAAGATCCATCACAGAATCGGACGAAGGTGATTTTACAAGCGTTATGTCTGCAGTTTTCAAGCTTCAAATGTATGATAGGATCTCTGTGTCTGTGAGCCATCAAGAGTATGTAGCACGTAACTCTTCTACTGACAATTTCATTGCATATTACACGTATGATTTAAACTAAAGTAATAATTGAAAAGACAAACGTATTATAATTGTTATTAAGTACGTCCTGTTTGAGGAGTTAATGACATTTGTATATGTTCTGACACCGCATGAGTACAACATCGCGAAATTGATTATAAAACAATTTGGTAATTTATTGGAAGTTTTTTTACACCGAATATCAACCATGATGAAGGGAAAGCTTGTGATGAAGAACAAACTGTCTTCTGGCTGCATTTACCAAAATGCTCGCTTGTTCAACAAAAGTCCATTACGACATCTTTGAAAAACAACTCATTTGTTTGTTGTATTTTAGTTCAGTCTCTTCAGTACCAGCACTCGCTAACTATGAATCGTATATTTTATGAGACTAATATTACCTCAATATATTCATTGGACACTTTAAAATGAAAAGATGTTCATTGTATGTTTACATTGCGATGGCTACTTATGGATTGTGTGCAATTATGTCTTTATGTTTATTTCAACGCACAATGTTGTTCTTTTGTATATACATTAAGAACTATATGTATGACATCTTTTATTGTACCTTAATACTCTTAGAGACACCTCCTTTGTAAACGTACATGTTAAACAAAACTGGGCGTTAATGGTCGACCTGATTCATTGGTTTTAGTAATATTTGGTTAAATTATAACAATGAGACAAAGTGTTTTCCAATGCTTAAACGAAGAAGACGTGATCAGTTAGTTCAACAATGGTTTGATATTGTTTTTTCAAAGAGTAAATTAGAGTACCACGTTAAGTTTCAAAAGGTGTTCATAAATGAACAAAAATATATAGAAACCATTGATAATGAGTACAATAGAATTGCTTAGTTAATACTTAGATTGAATGCAAATTCATTAGATACAAGAACGGAAAATGTAAACTATGAAATACCAATACGGTTGAATCAGAGTACCACTTTTTTTTAAACTGACCTAAGAACTTAATATAAGCTGAATCGATCTTTTAACACCATTAACAAATTTGTATCTATCAAGTCTAGTATTAACAATCGGAATATTAGAATTCTTTCAAATTTGAATGTAATGCAAATTGTACTGATGCTCTCCCTGTCGTAGCTTCTTGATCTGATGCAATGTTTTATTTAGTTTAGTCGGAATATTAGAAATATTTCATATTTGAATTTAATGCTATGACATATTATACTGATGCTCTCGCTGTCGTAGCTTCTTGAGCTGATGCAATATATTGCTTATTTGTTTTGATATTTATGTATTTTCTTGATACTCATCAACTATAAATATGTTTATTTTTTCTCGTGTGTGGCCATCTGTGTTTATTTTATGATATACAAATGACATTATGTCAACCGAAACTACATAACAAGATTTTCAACTGAGCAATTTATCAGCATTGTTTAAATGATATAGTGCTACTGTAGTAACGACCGATGTTAAATTAATACTCAGTCGTTTAAATTAAACTAAACAAGACAAACATTGGATTTCATAAGAAAGTCAAATATATGTTATAATTTATACTAAGGGGGTATAACAATGGGCTTAATTTTTTCCCTGAGATTTCATTCTGAAAACGTAATTATTTCTCAGGAAATTCACGATCTCGATTTATTAGTCCTGATTTCATTTGTACTTGTATATTTACTCGCTTATTGTTGTTACTTATGCCATGATAAAAAGTTATCATCTTGTTTTTTGTTTAAGTTCATTTTTTGATTTGCTGAAAGTATGTTTGCCACGCATTTGGATATGGGTAGTCTACAAAGGGGCACTACTTTAGCGAGTGTTATGACTGTAAACATGTGCATCAATTACAGTCGCTGTAACCGTTTGAATGGTAGCAAGGATATTGCTAGGTTTAAAAATTCAGCCCGTACATCAAAGGTGTCCCTGAGCTTTCTTGAGCGAGTCAGGTTTTGAAGTAAGATATCGTATTGGAACAGGTCTCACGGGAACAGGGATAAGCCTATCTGTAAGACAATACACACATGCAATAACCTTCGTTTTAATGAATATAAATTTATCGTATATAATCTGCCATTACCGTAACGGGTATCCCCGTCAAGTTTTCCAGTGAAATAAAGTATTGACACAGGTCTGACGAGCTTAATAAGTACAGGGTTAAGCCCAGCTGCAAAACAAAACACACACATGCTATCAGGTCTAGCTAAAATTCACTGACACTAAATAAGAAAGGACGAAATAACCCAGGCCATTTTAATATTGGTAAAAAGGCCATATTTCTAAACTCGTTTATAATTTTGAATCGTCAGCTGATGACTTAGTTCAATACACACTTACAACCAATAACATATAAAGGAATGAACCAACTTAATTGTTTCCTTAATAAAGCAATGGAAACTATAGAGACAAGACCAGTAGTCTGACCTTTATCCAATATCCCGTTTAAAGGCAGAAAGATCCACATCAAACACTAAACGAAAAACTGACAATGCCACAATACAATAAACGTTACCTTAACACCAATGGTCATTGGTAAGTTTTAGGGTTAAAGCATTGGCACGGTTTATCAAAACTATGTTAATTCAATGGAGGTTTAAGACATTTTGAAAGCGTTAAACCGCTCACTTGACTCAACATTTATCGATAAATTATTAAATTTTCAATGACATTTTAGCATCAATAGGCACAAGATATATGTCACAGAACGGAAACAAAATGAATATACAAAATAAAATACTGCTGCAATAAATTATATTTTCATCACCCTATTGCAATACTGCGTTTAAACGATTAATAAAATGAACATATCAAGGCACTGGTGTCCTAAACTAGTTAACTAGCAGTCAATACTGTATCTAAAGTATGTTCTTCACCAGCCATTTGCAAGTTAGGGAGATATTTCGTTCATCTCGATATCGATGTTTCTCAAACGTAATTAGGATACTTGGTGTTTTTTTTCTTTGGTTTTACTGGTAATTTACGGCAATTATTGTTATGACATTATTGAGGTTAATCCGTCAAGCTTTTAGAGTAGTTGTTCGGAATTAAACATAAAAACATGCGTTTATGGTCATGGTGTATGGTTGTTTACTTTTTCTGTCATATCCACTGATTTTATTTAGTCTGTGTTTCGCGGTTAAAAGGGGTCAACGATATGGACTTGTAAACGGACAAAGCATTTTGCGCAAGACCGCCTAATTTTGTTTGATGAATGTTTTAACGCGTGTCTTGCGTAGGAATATCTGAAAAATTCGTTTCATTTTTATTCGAAACATGATATTAAGCAGCTAATAAGTTAATAGGACATGGCAAGTACCGCTGACAAATTCCGTCTTAGATGGGAAATTTAATCGCCTTATTGGAAGATTTATCGCATCTCTTGTCGTTAAAGGAACGCAACAAAGTTTCATGAAACGCGCTATCGCTTCTTGGAAAATTTGCAAGCATGCTATTAAATCCGTACATTTACATTTCAAAGAAGTATTCATCACGAATGAAACTTAGAAAATAATTTTCAGTTGCTTACAATGAATTGTTAAAAAATGGTATTTGGCAATATACGTAAAGGCCGATTGTATAACGTCGTATACCATTGTGTATATGACGTCGCGTTAATCCAATCAGAGCGCACTACTGAGATTAATAATGCTTCATAACCCCTTTGTTAATTATTCAGTGCCGAATTTTGATTTTATATGTAAAAGGTATTTAAAGGAATAAATACATTAGCCGGTTGGTCAGAGGGGTTATGTTTACCATTTAAAGGGGTGCTGTAGAGTTCAATGTTAATTTACGCAAGCATCGATACGTGATATCAAATCACAGATCATTCCATTAACGCAGTAGTTATGCCTTCAAATATTTTCACTGTTTTTATCACTACCAATTAAATTAATCAAAGTTGACTTCGATCTGCCTTCGTTCTTTTGCAAAGTAGTGCGGAAGTAGTTTGAACCTGCGCAATGCGCCTATATGTGATATGGTATCGGCATACGGAACTTTTGTCCAGACGTCCATATGTATTAATGTAGTGTTTAATAAAAAAAACTGTACACGTACGAATTTAAAAGAGAATAATACAAGAGGGCTCATTTAATAAGGTAATTCATGAAACGGGATATTTTATAACTTTGATGAAACGAGCCTTGACGAGCTATATCATTTTTTGTTAACGAGAATAATAAATTCCGTATTGAATGACAATTCGAATGTGATTCTTAAAACAAAATTGCCCTAAAGCGCGCACATCATAACTGTATTGTATTTTTGATTTTGTTTTTAACTGTAACTGAGTTGTAATTTTAACATTTTCGATTGAACATAAGATTTTAAGCGATCGAAAACAATAAACGGTGGAGGTGTTTCATAACGTCAAAACATGAAATATTACTATGTATTTTATCCAAGTGTATCGCACTGACTTAATTTCGTTTAAGGAATGAATTGCAGGGTTGATGTCATTATCGGGGTATGAACGCAATTGGGCTGGTCAAAGTGTGTGGAGTCCTTCGGAGTCCATGCGTACTTTGACCAGCCCAATTGCGTTCATATCCCCGATTATGACATTAACCCCGCAAATAGAACGACCCGACTGTAACCGGAAACATTTTTTTTCAAATAACGTCACACTAACGCGGGAAAAGATCAACCACTTGAAACGACTTTTAAACGCAAAATTGAAACTCCTATGGCATTAATACATTTAAAATATAATAAATTAACACTTTCTAAAATGCTGATTTATATTTTACGGGACCTGCTGACACAATGAAAACTTTAACAAGATAAATAGTTTTCGTGTATATTGTTATGCGATGAATTGCGAACCGAACATATATATTTGTGGTTTTCGACGCTACCCTTTTATCAAAAGCCGCTGTCGTTTTTGACCGATTTCAATGGAAAATTATTCAAAATGTTTAACTCCTTAGATATTATTTCAAAACCAAAGAAAAGGAAAACCAAAAACGTCATTTCGGACTTTTTTATGTTTTTAATCGCTTATATCGGGAAGCTAACTTCTGTACGCCAATTTACAATCCATCTATTATTTTCTATCACAAATATTATGTTAAATGTAAAAACCGCGTGTTCTGGATGAATCATGAAGGTACAGAAAAATTGATAGCAAATTGGATATACGTTATAAACGTCGCACCAACATTGAGGAAATCAAATGGATTTAACATAAACATATCGCAGGAACCTTTAACTTCTCGTTTGATATCTTAAACCTGTTAAGTTGAATAAATGATCACTATATGCTCGTCATAACCGGCGGGTGTAAAGTCTATCTGAATTGCATTTTTGACAAATGCACATCTAGAGTCAGTTTACGGTTTGTTTTCCCCTCCAAATGTCAACATCCGTTGTATGGAATGGGGTAAGTGTATAGAATAAAATATCTTCCAAAATAATGCTAATTAACTTTCGTTAACGTTGAAACACGAACTTTGGACACTCGAGCTTCGCTACAAACAGTGTAACTAACAATACGCATTTCGGAATAATAGATGGAGGTACGGAATTTGTTATTAACAGTAATCTTTTAACAATTAACGAAGTATTTCAAATCACATGATCTTTTTTAAATATCAAGAATATAGATCATATACACATACAATTTAATTCATCTTAAATATCAATAGAAATACAAAATATACAATATCTCTGTTCTCAAGGGTTTTCATTTCTGGCATTTCTATCTACCAGTTTGAATTTTAAGTGGATTAAGAAAACGTCTAATATTTGTAAAATATAATCGAAATAATTTCGGTAAATCATTCAATACTTTAAATTATTCCGGAGTATTTCAATTTCTTTGCATATCATTAGCAATCTCTTGTTGTATCAATAGTCTTGCTTCAGGTATCTAACACTCTATTTACAATTTAACACAAAACACATCGAATTATCAAATATTCATTAAAATAATAACCAGTCGATAATTCCTTTAACAAGGTATAACCAAATGTATTACCAATTATCTCTTATATAACTTAAATATGATATTTCGCATTTTCGCCATTCATTTTATGTTTAAAGATGAACCTTCAGCAATATTTTGCAATGCATATTATGTATTTCTTCAATTTCTGAAGATTATGAATGAACAAAGATTTCACAAGCATGCATGAATTAAAACGATTATAAAATGTATTCAACGAGTTCAGGAAATGTGTTAGTAAAAAAGCCTTTTAAGCTTACTCGCACGGGTTGAATCCAATCGGATATATCTGATAATTTTTGTGCGAGGGTTTTTATCACATTTTTTACCTGTGAAAAACAAAAACCAGTTTTATCCGTGCCGCTGACGACCCAAAACTCACAAAACAATGGGTAACAACAGCTATTTCGGATCTTACGAATTAATAAAGAATGAATATATTAAAGAATGAATATGGAGATGAATTGTAGTAAGAATCACACTATAAACAGTGAAATCAATAAAAAATTGTTTTCTTTAAATGTAAGGCATCATGCTTGGTTAAATAACTCACCGAAGAACATAAAAATGAATTTCTTGAAATCAAGAGGACATATTATGTTTTATCTAATGATGTAAATGAGAAATGTATTGATTCATTCAAACAAATCCTTTTCATAAACACAATAGGAGAAACAAATGTATAAATTGATGGAATATTACCAAATAATCAGTTATATTTTGCAAGTTTTTAATAACATACTTTTCAGTATTTACTATATTTTGCCAATACTTTATCATTATTATTTTATACAGATAATAAACTGCACGTTCGCCATCAACAAATGTTACATGGAATCTGTCAATAAACAAATATTGACTTGACCTGACCTTGTGCCTCTAAACCACTGGCAACATAAGTATATTGCACGTTCGCCATCAACACATGTATTCATGTACAGGTTCTCTGGTGCATGTTTGTGTGGGCCTTGACCTTCTGCCTCTGAATCACTGGCAACATAAGTATATTGCACGTTCGCCATCAATACATGTATTCATGTACGGGTTCTCTGGTGCGTGGTCTTTTGGACCCTGGTCTTGTGGCACTGAATCACTGGCAACATAAGTATATTGCACGTTCGCCATCAACACATGTATTCATGTACAGGCTCTCTGGTGCATGGTCGTGTGGGCCTTGACCTTGTGCCTATAAACCACTGGCAACATACGTATAGCACGTTCGCTTTCAACTCAAATATTCATGTACAGGCTCTGTGGTGCATGGTCGTTTATGTTCTGACCTTGTGCCTTTAAACATACATAAATATATTTTTGAAGTTTCGACTACTATGATGTGTCCTGTATTTTTCATTCAATTATTGTACCACGATAGCGTTTTGAAATGTATGTATGTATACTTTCGATTTCATACACATAATATAGAATACAATCGTCAAACACTTTTTCTGTTCTACGCCAGTAGCCCAATACTAACTAACGCCAAGAGTTACATGTCCCGTATTTCGTGTTTTTTTTGTCAACTACGGCCATACTCTTTGCATGTGCATAATAAAACATGCATTGCCAATTATTACCAAACTGAAAATAAACTGAATACGGTACACGTACCATCGATTGGTATTAAGCAACTGGTGTAGAACCGGAGGGAGCACTGCCTCATAGATCACCGAGAGGAGAGGTGCGTGCTATACCTCTACGTTGCTTGTATCTACATAGAGTCTACAAAGTGTCTTATATTTGAAACTGATTGGGACGACACCTCAATAACCTGCAAGTACGGTAAGTTTATTGTACGCGAAAAGTCGAGTTCGTTTCCTTCACTGGTTTACTTAGTTAAGTTTCTATCTTTTACTGTGCTAGGAAGAGTTTGTTTTTGGTTTGATATATGTTCTTTTAATGTAATGTGATGACAACAAGGCGTTGTCATTAATCATCAATGGCTGTTGACACCAGCTATTTTACAGTTTTGTTTATTGACGCAAGTCCATAAGGAAGCATTTTTAATGTCCAAGTACCATTAGTTGTGAGATGAAGGCGTCACATTATCGTCGTAGATCAAATTAAAATGTCTTGTTTTATTAGTATATAGTATAATTTATAAGTATAAATTGCCTTTAACACTTTCCCTAGAAAATGGCTTTAATAAAGATCTTCCTTCGCTTATTAGCTACATTATGGATTGAGTCCTTTCACGACTATAAGTGTATTTATATGCCAAACTGGACTTGTCTCTGTTTTGGATGTTATCAATGGCTTCAAGTAACTTGACATAAAGTAAGCGTAAATGACAAGTTCAAGCTTGTTTGTCTTAAAAGAATAATGTGGTAGTCAGTGTTTAAAGAAATATTTTCCGTACAGAAGTTTGGTTTGCGTGACAACGGAAAGGATGAGTATGCACGATTTCTAGTAGTGCCCGATATGCTACTAAATTCCAAACCTGTTCATGGCGCCATTTGTCAATAACCTTAATTTCCAAGGGAGTTGAAACCGCTTTTGAATTAGTTTCAATGACTTGCCAATAAGGTCCTTTGAACCTATTATATTTCTTGGGGAAATGAAAGTCTTTTATTTTTAAATTGTTCACGATAATTGAAAATTAAGAACCTCCTTAAATAACAAAACACGATAGCACTTTTTTACATTTTTCACAAAATGTTACGATGCAGAGCACTTCTCAGTTTTACTCAATTAATCATCGATCTTTATTTTCGTTATCAACGTATGCAATCCTAAACAAGTGCTACTATTCAAAGAAAACATTGTCATATAACCCAAACTTAATGGCAATGTCGACGAAACATATGTATGCAAACAGATGCCTGATCTGTTCTATGATGTAAAGCTACAGAAACGGGAAAATAACTTATGTTATCTTAAAGTTTGACATTTCATGCAGTTTTACTGCTGTCAAGTAACTGCTGCAAATAACAGAATAAGGCGTTTACATTAAATTGAATTATTTCGAATGATAATTTCTGCCTTGATAGAACGTTAGATCCGCGAGAACAAATATATATTGTATGATTGCACAGGCCATTTGCAGTGCACCCATTGGGGAAATTGACGATTTCCAAATTTAAATAAAAAGTCCTATAATTTACATTCCGAACTTAATGATTCTAGCAATAAATTTACCAAGTTTTAAAAAGGTTCTATTTCCTTAACTGACAATAATGTATCATATCAAATCTTCTTCAAATAAACAAAATGTCATTTTGTTTCTAAACCTCGGAAAATCGCTTGCATACGTTTGCAGTAAATGGGTGCCCAATTTTTGGAGCAAATTGAGATAATTACATGTTTTCAGTACATATGCTTTTTCCTACCACATCTAGCGACCAGTATCTGCATTTAAGCGGCAATCCTGATTGGTTGTTTGGGTCAAATGACCGAATCTTCGAGATTACACAATAGCATACATTTTACAGTAAACACAACTTGGGGTACAAACTATACAAACGTGTAACGTGCCTAAATGTCGGACGGTGCGTTATGGTGACAGACGTTTCCAGTCAGCATCAGCTAAGTTATGGAATGCCCCCCCCCCCATCTGACATCAGAGACTGTAACACCTTGCAAAAATTTAAGAAGGCTCTGAAAACTCACTATTTTATACAGTATTATGGACGATAAGTATTTTATTATTTTATTTCCGAGTGCATAGATGTATCCGGGATTTAACTGCTTGTTGTTACTTTATCTTTAAATTTTATTGGTTTTCACTAACTCTGAAATTATTTTATTATTTTATAGTTATTTCAAACATTTTATATCATATTAATTTTGTACATATGTATTATGCATAAACACTTTGTTTTAATTGACTAGCGTTAATATTGTTACAAGCATTTTCGTTTGTCTATTGTTTTATATTACATTGTAAAGCACTTTTGAACATATTTTATGTATGAAAAGAGTGCTATTGAAATATGGTATATAATAATAATAATAATAATAATAATAACTTGACGTCATTATGTTTGCGCCTTAGAGAATACAGTAGAATTTAATAGCATGCAATACAATATCTCCAAAGGTTGCTATTTTCGGAATAAATTCATAACCAATTGTTTTCCATAGTTGCTTCGAAATGATAACGTTCAACACCGTTGTATTTGTAGTAATATCAGTAGTAGTATCAACATTTGACGCGTATGCTTAACACTGTATCAGTAAAGATATTGGCTACGTTTAAAAAACGCATACTAACAAGCATCCTTTTAGTAGTTGGTGTTTTCATATTTGTGTGTGCTATTTGTAGGGAAAGACTGTTTTTGCAAAGAATTTCATTCTATTCAATATGCAATTGCTATATAACTTATCACATCGAATCTGGTTGGTTGTATGTTTTTATGTAGTTGACGATGTGTTTTGAGAACATTTTTATGAGACAAATTGTCTAATGTTTTGTATCCTATATCATTAAAACCAAAATGTAAATAAGTTATCCCACACATGTGCCATCATGTTATGAGACATGACAAAACAGGCGCGTTTAATAGGCATAATGTGTGATAATATTTCTGAGTTTGGAGCATATTTCTTTTGATTCATGATCACAACAATGACGAAAATATTTAATGCTACAAATGAACGTCTAATTTAAATTTATAACAACACTTAGATTCTGTGGTCAAGAATAACTGTGGGCTGAAATTGTTGCCTAATTGATATATTTGTGACAGCATTGTTAACAGTATTTTTTTACGATCGGAAAGATAATATGTTCCTTACATTGCAAGCGTATAGATGAGGATACACAGTTTAATTGTTTCAATCCTCATTGCTGAAAATAATTAAATTGTGTGCACTTAGAATAATAGTCACATAACTATAATTGAGATTAAATTATTAGTGTTTAATTATTGTATTTAAATTTTAAATCAATTTTACAGTGATTGATTTCTCGTATTTCTTTTTTTAAGTATTTCGGGGCGACCGGAAGGCCAAGTGGTAGAGTGAATGCGCAAAATTATAAAATGCTCATTTTCGCCCAACAACTTAGCACGTCACGCCATTTGGCGCATTCATGCATTTTTGCATTCTATGCCTTTTGCACAAAATAATAGAAATCAACCCGATAGATGCTGCTGATATTTCGAAACATGTTCTAAAAATAAAGATGTAGGACGAAACAAGTACTTTACTTTTACAATTTGTGATTCTAGCAAAATATCAAACTCAAATTATTGATCTTACAATATTTTTTCTTCGGAATTTCGTTGGCAGGACGGCCGCAGTAAATCGGTAAAATAAGAAGTAAGCAGGATACGGCAGTTATTGTTAAGAATATCATTGTACACAATAAGTTATTGATGTATTACTTAAAAAAAGATTTTGTTGCCAAAATTTCAATTATGTTCAAAAACATCATTTCGATGAAAAGAGTATTTCGAAGAAAATAAAAAGATAATTTTGAAGAAAAAAAGAAAATCGTCCGTTAAAAGAGTTCGTACAAAAACACCGCAAAATACTTTGTTATTTTAGTTCCTATCTTTAAAATCATACACATTAAGCTCATATTTTATGCTTATTTTTCCTGTTAATCCTGTTATGAGTTATACTTACGTATAGCCTTTTAAAACAATGAATTTGAAAGGAGTCAACCAGGACTCCTGTCAAGGTTCGTTTCGAGGAAATATTCAGATTTGTAATACACTGACTGTACAAATTCAACGACTTATCAATCTCAATTTGTTCTTCTGTTTTGTATCCACAAACGTGTTTCTTTAGAAAATCTGGTTGTCATATATGAAAGTAAAATGACAAAAGGTGTGATAAATGCATATATTTCAAAGTTAAACGCTTGTAATGGAACTGAATAAACTCCGTCTCGGATATTCTAAACTGTGCCTGAGAAAGAATAATTTCAGACATATCGTTTCATAGTTATTACCTTTGTGGCAATATGGATATGTTTTCCGTTTCGTTCGGCACGATAATAAAATCGTTTCATTGCGAGATTGTAGGATGAGATATACTGTTTATTAATTGCTACTCTTTTCGCTTTAATAATGCAATGCTGTGTTTTATAATAGCTCTTAAATGATGAGGCGTCAACAATATACGATGAAGTAAGTATATAATGAAAATTGAACATTTATTTGGGAAAATAATCCTACACAATGGAAAAAGCAGCATGAATAACATCTTAAATACTTCACTCTGAATCGAGTACCAATTAGGTGAACCTATAGAAATAAACTTAAAATTATTTGTTAAGCAAAATGTTATCTATTCACTATTACATTGATTCGATGTCATCTGATATCGGTATTTGTTTATCTTCTATTATTTAGACATGTTTTATCTATCTCTATTTTTTGTTCCTGGTGATTCTCTTAACATACTTGGAGATAGTGTGATAGGCGTACATTTCATAACAATATTGACGCGCGATATAAAGATCATTCGTCAATACGAAACACAATGTATTTAGTAACTCTGTAAGAAAATAACTTTATATATATATTGTACGTTGAATTACAATATTAAAAGGAAGTAAACTTTAGTTTAAACGATAGAAGTGCTTTCTTTACCCACCCATTTGTTGACTTGCGTTATCAGGGGGATACTTCAATAAGATGTATATAAGAAGAACATCACATGCAGTCAAAATTTAGAAAAGCATATTTTTATTAACAACTAGAAACAAATTCAGTGCTCGAAAGTTTAAACATCAACCCATTCAATGAACAGGGTCAGAGAGAGTTTATGAAGCAAGTTATCACAACATTAGTAAATTTAAGGTTTAAAACCAAATGCTAATGGAGTCTTAAATAACAAAAAAGCAACATGGATGCGAATCATCTCACTAAACGAGCTGGTTGTTAAGAGCCATACAAATTACCGCCTATCAAATGCCCGGGTGTATTCTTCACTGTCATGCGAAGACAATTTATAAAAACATACTAGGAAAACTATCCAGTCTCTTATGAAAGGGGATGGTTGTTCTAAGATCCAATTACCGCCTATATATTCAAATTTCCGGGTGTATTCTCCACTGTCATGCGGAGAGGACTTTGTTTTCTAAAAATCAGGAAAACTATCTTAATTCTTTACATGATAAAAACATAAAGTGATCATCTTACGAAAGTAGATTGTTGTTCAACGCGCCATACAAATTACCGCTTTTATATTTAACATGCCCGGGTTTATTATTTACTGTTAATCCGGAGACGATCATAGCTGGCTGGTATGTTAAACACACGGTGGGGAAATTTTTAGCTTGTTGGAATATTTGTTAATCTAAAACTGAATTCTGCATGATGAAGTACATTTATATTTTATTTTGTGTCCTTTTAATGAACGTTAAAATATAGAAATCAAAACGAATTATTGGTATCTGTTTGCAGTAATGTACTACTGCTTAGAATATTTCAAATAATACCACCAGTTTAAGTATATTTCTTAACATGATACAATTTGAAGGATAAAATTCAATGACTCCATGCCTGCTTTGCTTTCCTAATTTATGCTTTGATAAAATGCATGGATTTAAAAATGCGCCCCCCTCTAATTTAGAATCCCATGTTATATGATTATTGTATATCAGTTTACAAAGTCGCGTCAGGTATAATAGTGCATTTTACTATAAAACTCCGATTCTTTATTGTGCGCGACAAATCAAGATTTCAAAAGATCGTTCCCAGATAAGAAACAAAGAATAAACTTTGGTCTGGACATTTGATGAGGGCCAGCTGGTTTCTACGAGTGCATTAACAACTATACGTCGCAATAGTCGTTGAGACATTGCAGTGTTTGGTAGTTGATCAGAATGTGAATGGATGTATTTATTTATCGCTTGTATTTAATTCGTGTTGAGATACAATTTTGATGATCAAAATAGTTGAATTATTAACTGCTTAGCTAGCAAACTGTGTTATACTACATCCGCGGTAAGTTTATGATACTCAAGTTTAACCTTGTTTAAAAACATGCATGATACTGTTATAAGGGACATTATGATAGAACGCTTTTCTGACTATCTTTATCACGTCGAATTCAGTGTGGAAACGTGTATCGGCGAGACGGCGTAGCGAACAAGAACGTTATTAATCGTTATTTCAGTATATTCCTCTATTAAAATGTCTTCTTTGATTTTTCCATGTTTAAACATACTACTTTTAGTTAAAATCAACGAAACTGCACTTAGGTTTTTCACAACATTTCCCGGAAAGTAAATCTTATAAATGATTTAGTGCATTTGTTTCAATATGAATACAAACAAGCAATTAAATACATTCGAAATGATAATTATATAGTACATTCCTGAAAAAATGTGTTAAAATATTAAGTAAATATTGTAAACACCTTAAAAACATCAGTATTTAAACGGTAGCACTCAACACATGCTACCATGCTGATTTGTGGTCGACGATTTTCTATTCTACACTTCTTTTTAAATTTTGCGGTCTAAGGCTTTAAATCCAACGCATACATTATAGCTTCATCGCTTGAATTTCAGATAATTATATATTCCTTGGGCCTACCTGGCCATAGACGATGTTTGTTAACGCTTAGGAAACTAGTTTATTAAAAACACACGACGCAGACGACTCAGACGCCAATGGCGACGACGCCAATAGTATCACAATAGCCCGCCCGAATGATATATCATTTAATTTATTACAAAAAAATGCACGACCCAGTTAAGGGGTAATTTAATCAGTTTTTCAAAAGACCTTTACTGATACTTCATTAATACGTGAACTTGTCTAGTCGACATGTTTTATGTCAATTAAATATGGAAAAAAATCTTTTGGACGTAATAAAACTCCACAAATTAATTAAACATACTGACATGTCAATAAGACATAATAACATTTCAGTAAGACATAAAGACATGTCGATATGACATTATAACATGCCAGTTAGACATAATCACATGTCTGTTAGACAAAATAAAAAGCCAGTTATTCATAATAACATGTCTGTCTGACATAATATCTTGTCAGTTAGACATAATCACAACGCATACTTAACATATCACAACCGGTGGCGTTACTCATGCAAGCCTAATACAGAGTGCACTATATAAACAAAACCGTGGGAATTAGGTCATGAACTGACAACGGGATAAAAAACCATTTGAACTAGATCAGTTACGTTGTGTTTATTTACAACTGTTGAATTCGAAAGTGAACGATTGAAACAGCACGCCTATCGATAAACAAATGTTTAAATCCCTTTCATATTTTAGTGTTTAATGGGAACGATTATAGAGTTAACGTTTTATTTATTTTTAGCGTTTAGTCTAGGTCTTACTAACAGTGCATGGTTAACCGATTAAAATACTTTTAAATCGGCCATTCAAGATTGTTCTATACATTGTAGTGTAGGGGGCTTACCATAGTTTCGCACTAGTACGACGTACTTGACACAAATATATATATGAAAAATGTGGCCTAAACTGGATTCAGCTATTGTCAATATTTTTTTCTGTTCAAAATATACCTTGTACCATTGGTTTAAAATTGGGGATTTACCATGTCAATAAACACAGTCATACTGATAGTGAGCAACGTGACAACAATATGACCTTTCATTCAGTAGAACAAGCCTTTAATTGAAATTTAAACCATGATATTAAAATACCCATACGGATAAAACTTTGTCTCAAGTTGCAAACATTCTGATACAAAGATGTATGAATTTCAATTACAAATACAAAAACATAATATTTGACAGGTGTTGCGTTACATAACACAATCGTCTGTAAACAATGTTAAGCTTGCACATCCGTAAAAGTACACGTTTCTGTGGGCGCTCTACACCTTTTATCAAATGGATTTACTCGAAATGTGTTAATAGGTCAGTCATATTAGATTTTGAGTTCAAACAAATTCCTTCAGAAACTGTTAATAGTGCAACATGTAGGCCTTAACTTCTTTGAACAAAATACAGTAAATCCCCAAAAATCCCCGTTTGCGTTTTCGAAATGTAAATGTTCCCTTAATCTTATGTAATACACAATGACCGCAACGTTACACCATACATCGCGTTTGCGATTATCACGGCAATGTTAAGCCGGTGCCTATGTAAACAACACCAAAGTCGAACTTATTTTCGGCTAATTTAACGATGAAATGGTATTTCAATGACCCTAGAAGACATTGTAAGTATAACGTGACTAATATAGTTTGTTCATATAACACATATCTCTGCAAAATGTTATTTTCATTTCGGAACTTTGAGTCATTTGCACGCACACAGGTAGCAGACGACGCATTGGCAAGTTTGCTGTTTATTGATTATTGGAGTAGGTTAAACTAATGATTTGGATACTTTTTACGTTAAAAGTGTGTAAGCTGTGTATTTGGAAACTATCGATACATGTTTTTAAATTAGACGAAATATTGTGATTTTAAAAAAACTGGTTTTCGTCGATTTTTTTTCTATGGAAGCGCAGTCGGGCCATTGCGAATTATACAACAAATGTCAAAATTTGCTTTTCTTTTCTAAACTTTTCTTTGATTTACATTTTTGGCGTTGTTTGATGTTTTCAAGTAGACATGTATTAATATATAGATATTTACCTCTCTCTATAAATATAAATCAGCTATTTATCACTTAGTAAGACCAGTATTATTTTTCTACAGATTAAATTGTCTGTGTTTTAATATGTTTACAGTTCTTAAATTTATATTTAAGGAAATCTTGATGCCCCATGAAAAGTAAAATGTTCCAAGCTTGAAAATGATTTTCCTGCCTACAATGATGAACAGATGTAGCTAATGATCTACATGTATGAATCAACTAACTGATGACATAAATTAAGTGAGTGTAATGTTGTGTTTTGTATACATTTAAGTACATAATCATTTTAAAGGAGTTGAATTCCATATATATTTTTACTGTTCATGGACGGAATACAGGTACTGAAAATTTTATTATATGTATAATATTTATATCATTGTTGGAACTTCTTGACAATTCATGCTGTTTTAATTGCAGTGTGGCAGTCTGTGTGTTTGCAAATTGGGCTAACATGAAAAACCAGTGTATATCCACGTATTCTCTGCAGACGACAGAAAACAACCAATATGAACAATATATGATTTTACAATAACAGAAAATGAGGTAACAACAGATCTCAAAAAAATCTTCTTACTATCGTTGCCTTGATAAGCCTTAAATATATATATATATATATATATATATATATATATATATATATATATATATATATATATATATATATATATATATATATATATATATAAAATAGACAAATACTTCATACACCAATGCAATATAATCACTTTTAAGTAAACTATACTAGGCTCACGGCTCATTCTGTAAATAACTTACTTCTTTATAAGTAAAGAAGCTTTTGAAACCATTCAAGGAAAGAAAGCAATATTTTTTAACAATTATAAATTGAAAGCAAAAATCTTCTATGGTGTCATATGCTTTTGAGTTAACCATGGCTTGATTAATATATGACCTTAATATATAATAATATTACTATCTAATTGTATGTTACAGTAAGAGCGCCTTCATAAGTGTGTGTGTGTGTTATGTGGGGTAACAGATGACAAACCAGTTGTAGTTCTTTGAGAGAAGGGATGTCAAGGTCTTATACAAACAAGCAAGATAAAAGATACTGAATGGGTCGAGTTCTAAATTTATCATGGATATTACCATGAACCTTTAAAGTACGTATATGTATAGGTATGATTGTCATGACTGATTGTTAATTTGTTTATTTGCTTGAATTAATGAGGAATTAAATGTTTAGAATGTATAGAATTAAAAGGTTTAATGTCGAGTAAAACACATTATATATGGGTCAGAAAGAACATGCTGAGTTTCATTATTTTGATCATTTCAGGTGAAGACCTACATGTAACACCTGGGCAGATAGTACATACAGAGTGTAGGAAACGTTAGTCAGCCTGATGTAAGACTTCAGCAGAAAACAAAAGATGTCACCAGCCCAAGAACAAGAAAATCCTCTGAAGAAAATTTTGACTTTCAGACAAAATGTTTGTTTTGTGGAACAAACGCTATATTTTCTAACAAGAAAAGAGGTTTCAATGTTCAGCCTGTTAGAATTTCAAAATTCCATAAGATCTGTGTGTAAATCTAGGGGTGATGAATGGGAAACAATTTTAGGCCGCCTTGAATGTGTATGTCATTTACCAACTGCTGATGCTCAATACCATCAAACATGCTGTTCAAATTTGGTTGAACAGATGGAAAGTTCTGTAATATGGCGACGATGCAGTGTCGATATGAAGAAAAAGATACTTGTTATTTTGGCTTAAGTGGGATAATCATTGATCTAAATGAAAAAGCCAATGTTGTTACTTATAAAAGTGAAGCACATTCTATATTTCACAACTTTTACAAGAGAAGAGAACATGGTGACAGTGAGTCCGAAAAAATGCTATCACTGCAGCAAAACTCAGTGAACGACATTAGATCTACGGAGTGTGACAAAACTGAGTATCCTTCATCAGCGCACATAATGTCAATTGAAGGCAATAGGAAAATTGTACCAGATAGTCTACAGGTGTTATTGAAGCAGCTGATTAAAACTCCAAAAGGCTCATAACATCTTAAGGACAAGCTGTTGTTCAGGCTGCGTTGCCAAGAAGCGTTATATGTCCTTTTCAGTTAGGTTGGGAGTTCAGTTGCATCATCATTATGGTTTAAGGTTTTTGATTGAAACTTTTAATAGCCTAGGCATTTGTTCATCATATCAAGAGGTTCAGAGATTTAAACTAGTGCTGTGATCTCCCAAGAGCATACCATACACAGACAGGACGATTTGTTTGTATAGTTCACTGGTGACAATGTTGAACACAATACTGGAACACTAGATGGTCATAATACGTTTCATGGCATGGGCATTGTCGCAACTGTAACCCCTAGAGATGATAAAGTGTGTGTAGTTCCAATAATACGTACAACGAGCGATGTCCTCATCAAAATCTTTTGTTCTTATTGTCCTGATGTATTATTGCTTAAGATTGTTATTTGGAAAATGAAAAATCTATGAGTCTTATACTAGTCTTAAACTGCTGCATCCAATTGAACATACTAGTATATGATATCCACATTAAGAAGAATGAAATTTGTTCATTTTGTAACTACTTAATCTATGCTGCATCATTCAATGTTAGCAAATAATATCACGTGACATGCCTACCCTGGTATAGTAATACAATTAATCATATGTCTATGATAGTGTAACATAGTGGAATGTAACCTTACCATATGCTGTGATGTTACCTATTTCACATTATTTTGACATGAATATGATTTAATACATTTGGTCATTGTTTATAATGCCGCCTTTTTCATTAATAATGGAAAGAAAATATTAGCTATGATAACCTCTTTGTTTCTAACACAATTGTAAAATCTATGGGTGGGGAAATGACACTCATTGTATTGTTTGATAGTTAAATTGTAAATTCTATTTAAAGAAGTAAAATCACATTTATTAAGAACTGATATACCTAGTCAGTATAATTGTAAATGAAATCGTACATGAAATATGTATTGACAATAATTAAATTGCTGAAAAGAAATAAAATGTAAAATTATTGTAAAAAAATATTGTTTTATTTGCATTTTATTATAGTAGAATGTAACCTCAAAAATATCCGTGTTCCGCAACTAGTTTTGATTGGGATTTTTTACCACAATTTCCATACATATTGTATAACATTATGACACTTTAGTTTTTTTCTGAAGGAATTTGTTTGAGGTTGGCTGGGTATTTAATCTAAAATGACTGGCCTATAAGGTCATTATTGTTCGTTCACCTAGTGTGATTGTACACATACGTGTATGATGCCAAAATTGCCATGCGAGTGGCATTTATGAAGACTGTCATACATTCATACATTCGCCATATTCATAAAAAGTATTGCCCGCTTGCAGAATGATGTTGAGTTACAGTTAATTAATAGTTTGCTTACCGATCAAACTGATCGAGTTGCACGTTAATATTACATAAGAATACACAAATTTCATTTAACATGGGGTATTATGTCGATGAATAATTAAAAGATAAATTAGAACGAATGACAACAAGCGCGAGGATAGACCCAAAACTGTCGACTTTGCTTTCGCGTATTGTCAAGTCTTAGATTTC
>NC_069138.1:46592029-46767029 GCF_026914265.1 Mya arenaria
GAAGAATCCTGCGGAATGTACCGTGTGGGTGTTAGTACGATTTTGTGTGTTTGTGCGTGTATGGGTGTTATGTGAGTGTATGCGTTTTATGTGCATGTATGCGTGTTATGTGCGTGCGTGCGTGTATATGTGTATGTGCACGTGCGTGGGCGTGCGTGCGTGCGTGTGTGTGTGTGTGCGCGTGTGCGTGTATGGATGTTATGAGCGTGTATGCGTGTTATAAGTGTGAAAGCGTGTGCGCACGAGCGCGCGTGTGCGTGTGCGTGTGTGTGCGTGTGTGTGTGTGCGTGTCCGCGCGCGCGCGCGTGTGTGTGTGTGTGTGTGTGTGTGCATCTATATAAATATAACTTATGTATATTATTAACTTAAACTTATGCGCTAAGGCCTTTATGCATTTGTAGTCAACTACACAATTAAAGCAGATATTGTGAAATACGTTATTACAATACTATATTTAACTCCCGTTGACATGATGCAATGCTTAAGTCACGACCTCTAAACGCGAGCTCCACCACTTTACAGTGGTACAAAGAAAAAGAGCTGTCGACACTTCCGTGGTGGAGCTGTGCCCGATGTTTTCATGAACAAACGAGAGTAGGATTTATATTTTATTTAATAATTTCATTTAACGGACATATTTCGAAATTCGGAGAATGTGGTACCGTGTAAGAACACTTCTACTGCAGGCTGGTTACTATTTCGTTACAATATTGTGCAAACTGTGGTGCCAGGAGCCTTTCTCCCGATCCGGACTTGTGCATATTTTGAGATCTGATTGCATAGCAAATACATTTCAGTACTTACACACCCCTTAAGAACATTCTCACGCATCCAAACATAACTTTTATGTATAGTACCTATGTCGGAAGACAACAGAACTAATAAGCACTTCCTAAAAAGGAAATATGCACATATTTATAAAAGTGGTGGCGCTGTTGCCCTAGTGGTGGCGCTCGGGGAAAAACACTTGTCCGGCACCGTCACCACCAACCAACAAGGTCTACGCCGGAAATTGAGTCCGGTGCTGATTGGTGAGAAGCGGTAGCGTTTCCCAACGGTGTCTAATCGAAATCGAAACTACCTGGTTATTCCAGTGACTCATACTATATTTCCACGTGACTGTTCGGATTTGAATTCATAATTTGAAATATTTGATGTAGGTAAACGTTTTGGAGAAGAGATGTGACATCTCATGCTTTGGTGAGTGTTAATATTTTCATAAGTATAACTATCAAGACAGATTTTCTAAATGTTCATTAATCAAAAACATGTGTGTAACTAACTTAGCTAAGCTAAATCGAAAGTAAGACTCCGAAAGTACTAAGTAATTATTTTAAACTAAATTATTTTGTTGATTATATATATATTTAAATCAAAATCAAACACGTCTGTGTAACAAACTTAGCTAAGTTAAATCTAAAGTAGGAATCCGAAAGTACGAAGTGATTCTTTGTTTAAATTCCGTCTCTCTCTCTCTCTCTCTCTCTCTCTCTCTCTCTCTCTCTCTCTCTCTCTCTTTCTATATATATATAAATATATATATATATATATATATATATATATAAGATAACCTAGGTGGGCAATATAGTTCTTTCTTATGACACCAGCAGACCGTGTTTTTATATATATTTATATATATGCGTAAAAACATAATGTAAATATATTTAGTCAATATTTGACACTGGTTAGCACAGTGGCTAACGCACCCGCTTCTCACCAATCCGCACTTGACTCGATTTCTGGCCTAGACTCATGCGAGTTTGGTTGGAGGGCACGATGCCGGACAAGTTTTATTAACACGCGCATGCACGCACGCATGCACGCACGCACGCACGCACATAACACGAAAAAACATTTATAGCTTGCATGTACGCACGCACATTACACAAAACACGCACGTAGTTCGCATGCACGCACATAATGTCCATACATGCATATACACACATAGCTCGCATGCACGCACATAATGTCCATACATGCACATACACGCAAACTCGTACATTCACGCACACGGAAAAATCCGCTGGGCTCTTCCATGAACGTTTTCCGTTAATTTTCGTCAGCCCTGCTGATAATTAGCACGAACATGTTCCGCGTGTATTTAGCAATAATATGTTGTTAATTTATTAATCATTATACATGTATTAAAATGAACATTGGTTTATGATTAAGAATTGCAAGTTACGGTAAATGATCAAAATATCATATAAATCATCATATAATTATCAAAATTGTCGGTCTTTTAAAGCCGATCGGTCTTTATTCTCGGGTTATATTTATAACTAATTGTGCACATTGGGTTTAGATTTTGAAAGTTGGTACACTTGCATAAAATACGAGTATGATTGAAAGGTACAGACTTAAAAACGAATAACAGTTATAAATACGACGACTACAACAGATAAACGTGACCCAATTTCTCTATCAAAAACAAGACGGCAGGTATCCTGAAAATGATAGTAGTAGTAGTAGTAGTAGTAGAAGTAGTAGTAGTAGTAGTAGTAGTAGTAGTAGTAACAGTAGTGGTAGTAGTAGTAGTAGTAGTAGTAGTAGTAGTAGTAGTAGTAGTAGTAGTAGTAGTAGTAGTAGTAGTAGTAGTAGAAGTAGTAGTAGTAGTAGTAGTAGTAGTAGTAGTAGTAGTAGTAGTAGTAGTAGTAGTAGTAGTAGTAGTAGTAACAGTAGTAACAGTAGTGGTAGTAGTAGTAGTGGTAGTGGAAGTGGTAGTGGTAGTAGTAGTAGTAGTTGTAGTAGTAGTAGTAGTAGAAGAAGAAGCAGCAGTGGCGGCGGCGGCAGCGGTGGTGGTGGTGGTGGTGGTGGTGGTGGTGGTAGTAGTAGTTGTAGTAGTAGTAGTAGTAGTAGTAGTAGTAGTAGTAGTAGTAGTAGTAGTAGTAGTAGTAGTAGTAGTAGTGGTAGTAGTAGTAGTGGTAGTAGTTGTTGTAGTAGTAGAAGTAGTAGTAGTAATAGTAGCAGTACCAGAAGCTGTAGCTGTAGCAGTAGCAGCTGTTGTAATAGTAGTGGTAATAGTAGTACACAAGTTCGTGTACAGTTTTGATATAGGTAGTAAAGCAATGGAGGCCGTACTCAACATGAATTGTTTCTTCTTGTTCTATCCTATCACATATACGGGCCAACAAACAGAGAGCTGCTTTACCGTTCACTATAAGTATAGACAAATCATAACAAATTTTAGAAATACAATTAATATAATCATATTTTTACTCGTATCACAGTTTATACTTATATTGTAATCATAGTTTCATCTGCATCTCTAGTGACGCGATAAACTAATATGTAAGACAGTAACTGATACAAATATTATATATATATATAATATATATATTCTAGAAACAAATACTAACCTTCCAAATTTAATACAATTGATATGGCAATTCCTTCCATGGTTACAACATATATTTCCTTTCAAATTCCCTAACATACAAAGTGAATGTGTTTAGCTCAAGAAATGGTAACTATGGCTTATTATTAGATTATCTATACAGGCTATATTACACCAAAGCACAGGTCATCAATACGATTACTTCAATTCTTGACATTTACATCTGCAACAGACAAAAATGGTTCCACCCGTGATGCAGCCTATAGTGCAAATTGGAATCAAGTTAACTATATTTGTACAATACTTTCAATCTTCAGACTTTGCGCTGACCTCTAAATATTTACTCTTTTTTTAAAATGTTTTTATATGTCGTTTAGAGAAGATTACCGAGCACGTATTTGCTGTTAACCTAGCCAGACATCGTCTGCCGGTCTCAAGCCCGGACAATGGGGAGAGACACAAATGTGAGTACAAATATTTACTAATACCTAACAATATATCATACGGTATGGTACTACTTTGGAACCTTTTTAAGATCAGAATCAAGATTTCGATGAAATAAAAAGAAGAGATAAAAGGAGTAGACCTATGACACTATTCCTTTTGAAAACTGTCCTGAAATAGTCCGATTTGCAAAATTGTTTCTTTGGTGATTTGAACGGGCATTCGTGTTTCTTCTTAAGGTTGTATCGCTCTGCACGTTGAAAGGAAGGACATTGAGAGGACTTGCGTTTGGATTGCTGATATTACATATCATACAGACAAGCACTTTCCTCGGTTTGATATCGGGATGGCGTTTTAAATATTCGACCTCTTCACCACTCGAGACCAACAGGCAGTGTATGGCATGCGATGATCTCAAACCACCCTTATATAACATCCTAGACACTGATAAGGACATCAATGCACTAAGACAAAGTCATAACTCTTCTTTATGTTGCGGTGATGTCCAAAACATTACACAGCTTCTTATTAAAAAGGTAGGTCTACAAAGTGCAAAGTCATTTAAAATGACTTTATGTGTACATTGGTATTTGATTCATTTAAAAACAAAACAGGTGTACAATATTAAACGACGCTCTATGCATATTGGAATTTGTTGCTTATATAAATTATGTATATAAAAAGGTTTTTACATGCAATAACGTTTCGTATTGGTTCTTAAAACAACATGAGTTAAATCATTTTATGCACCACATTGGTCTTGCAATATTGCTGACGGCTTTGTACTTTATTTCAGGAAGTATCATTAAAGTTTTACGCCACCATCTCAGCAGGTTCAAGTAAGTAATCACCATTCGTAAATTTAATAAAATGGTTAATTTTGAATTCCTTTCTAAGGTAGAAGCATGTCAAGAGAACATACTTCTATTTCATGAAAAGAAATAGAGCGTACATATTTTCATTTGTATTAACTATTAACTATAAAAATGTTATGCTTACGTTAAAATGTTGAGTTTTTCACCGTCAACTATCATTATACAAATCAAACATAAAAACTTTGACCAGTCAGTCAGAAAAAAGGTCATTAACATGAACGAGTGAAATGTCATGCGGAGCATTTCCTGTTTTGTTTTGAAATTGGTTACATACTGAGATGGCATAGAATTAAGCATCATGTAAAGTTGTTCGTGTTTAACTAGAAGCTTGGAACCAGTAGGTCAAACATAGCAGCACGTAATAAAAATAGAATGTTAAACATTGGATCAAAACCAGTTGTCCAGTAGATGACTCCAAACAATGAAAGGGTAAATACGGAGCGTTTACCGTTTATCGTCAACCGTTTAGGAAATGCATTTATCAATTATTGATGAAAAAGTTAATGAAGTTTTCAATGAGTAGTTTAGTGGCAGTAGTATACGCAATTGATGCGGAGCTCGAGTGTTTTGGAGCGGAAATTCTTTTTCAAAATGTCTTGATCGAGTTTGAATACATTGTATTATACATTATCGTGCTTTGTTTTTTATTACAGGCATAAACCTAGAATCGTTTATCCAGAACTGTGACTTAGAAGAGGACCTTAAAACCCCAAAGGCTAAACTGGTCGGTGTAGTAGATAGCGTTCCAAGTTATATAGTTCAAGGTAACAATTTTAACAGTTGTGTTATTAGTATTTTAAGAAAAATAAATAATATTTCAGAAGAATCATTTCTTTGATGTTTTTTTTTTATATAATTTGGAGTGTTATCAGAGTAATCATATTTTCACTGCAAACTTAGGAGTGAAATTATCAACTTAAAGATCTGCTTCAAAAATCCACTTTAGTTACATCCCCTTGATTAAAGCTACACACGTCACATTTGAACCAGAAAATGTTGGTAAAAATACTGAATGATACTTAATAGGTAGCATAAGTTGAGATAGATAGATAATTTGAAATAAAGAACTAAACGTTTATCAGAAAAATCCGAATTCTGATCTTCAAACGTATCCTTGTACTATAAAGCTGAATTTTAATACATTTGCTTTCATAAAAAAGAAATTGCAGACGGAAATAACTGCTCGAACATTAATTAGATATAACATGTATAGTATCGATTAAATATCGTTTTGAACTGTTTGTCTTTGTAATTCGAACTTCCCGAAATTCACTTACCAATTAACACTTTAACTGATTATTGTTGTTTTTTACCCTAACCGCGCCAAAGAAATTCATAACAACCAAGCGTGATCTCCCCTCTTAACCTTGAAAACGACCACCAGACTGGTCTCTGACAGTAAAGGATGACTGAATACCCATATATCATGAACAAAACTCTAACCCTAGGAAATACATTTTTATCCAATGCATATCCGCAAATAATTAGCTGACACGTTCGACCTGTAAAATCTTCATGTACCAAATGGCGGCAAAGTAACATCGTTATGTATTAGCCCTTTTAAATTATGAGGGGCGTCCCAGGGGTTGTGGCGTAGAAAACACTCATGAAAGAAACAGAAAAAAATGTTTATTTCAGTGTAGGATCAAATTTAATTTCACTCGTGATCATAGAAAAAATATATTTTCCTATGACACTCGTTCACTGAAGTAGAAAATATCTAATCCTTTATTAAGATTGAGTTTACATTTTATTAACCACGCTTATTAATCAGGCATCTATCTCAATAAATGATAGACACAAAAATGTAAATGTAATGTTTACTCTACATATAAATAAGAGTTATTGTTTCTCGTTTATAGGCCATGCAAAGCTTCGATGGAATAAAAACAATCGCACATTCACTGAAAACAACTGCATACATCTAGAACTTGAAGGGGAAATCTTCATACGAAAACCAGGATATTACATAGTTTCGTCAACACTGAATATCAATGCCATGAGAAGGAAAAACACAACAGAAACATTTATTCACAACGTTAATCTAGTGTCCCACAAAATTGGAACAACTAAAGTTCTCATGCAACGCAAAAGATCCATCACAGAATCGGACGAAAGTGATTTTACAAGTGTTATGTCCGCAGTGTTCAGGCTCCAAATGTATGACAGGATCTCAGTGTCAGTGAGCCATCAAGAGTATATAGCACGTAACTCTTCAACTGACAATTTTATTGCATATTACACGTATGATTTAAATTAAAGTATTAATTGAAAAGACAAACGTATATTAGTTGTAGTTAACTATGTCCTGTTTGAGAAGTAAACAACATTAGCATATGTTTTCACATCGCATGAGTTGCACATCGTGAAATTTATGATAAAATAAATTGGAAATTTATTGGAAGTATTTTTACACCGAATGTCAATCATGATAAAGGGAAGGCTTGTGATGAAGAACAAACTGTCTTCTGGCTGCATTTACCAAACACTCGCTTGTACAACGAATAGTCCATTACGACATTTTTTAAAAAAATCTCATTTTTTTGTTGTATTTTAGTTCTGTCTCTACAGTACCAGCACTCGCTAACTATGAATTTGTATATTTTATGAAACAAATATCCCCTTAATATAGGTAATGATACTATTTCATTTTATGAATATTTCCTAATGTTTTGTTTGTGTATTATGGAATAACACTTAAGTATTAGCTTACCTCCACTGTCAATAATATACACATTTCATATTTTGTTAAGGCTAATAGGTTGTTTTTTACTCTGTTTTTGGAATAACCTCAATGCAATCCGTGTATTATATGAAATCGCATATGAATACTTATTATATAGCTGAAATGAAGCAAGAAAAATTACACCGAATAATAATATATCAGTTACAATGTCATAAAGCAATTTTGTATAACGAATAATATTTAGGTATAAAGACATATTTCTTTGATTTTCCTAATGTTTCTAGGTAGAAGTGGATTGTCCTTCATATGTATATAGTTTTCAATAACTAAAAGGACAGCTAACAAAAAGGAACTGCACATGTTTCTGCCTTCTTTCCAAGAGGAAACAAGAATTGTAAATACAACTTCTTCTTTTTTCTTTCTTTTTTTGGTGTGTGTGTGTGTGTGTGTGTGTGTGCGTGCGCGCGCGCGCGCGTGTGTGTGTGTGTGTGTGGGTGTGTGTGTGTGTGTGTGTGTGTGCGGGGGGAGTTACTGGTTAGAGATCAATGGTTCCACAGAGAACCACTCATAAATAATTCGCTCACCCTTAAACTTTGTCGCTTTTGTTGTTGTTGTTTTTTTAAATGAGAGCTCTTAAGTGTTTGTGTAAAGTCATGATTCTACGAATTCTTTAATTGTACCCTTAAATATACCTGTTTATTATAAAACTGTTAGAGATACCTACTTTGTAAACGTAGATGTTAAACAGAACTGGGCAAAAGCGGTTACTGGTCGACCTGATTCATTGGTTTTAGTAATATTTGGTTAAATTATAACAATGAGACAAAGTGTTTTCCAATGCTTAAACGAAGAAGACGTGATCAGTTAGTTCAACAATGGTTTGATATTGTTTTTTACAGAGTAAATTAGAGTATTACGTTAAGTTTAATAAGGAGTTTATAATTGATCAAAAATTACAGAAACCATTGATAAAGATTACAATCGAATTGCTTTGTTAAGATTCAGTTTGACTGCAAATTCATTAGAAATAGAAACTGGAAGATACAACAACATTCTTAGAGAGAACGGAAAATGTTAAATATGAAATACCAATACGGTTGAATTACAGAGTACCACTTTTAGTGCTTGTGTCCGTTGTTTACTGACCCAAGAACTAGATAAAACCTGAATCGATCTTTTAACATCATTAACAAATTATATCCATCAAGTCTAGTATTAACAGTCGGTTCTTTCAAATTTGAATTTAATGCTATGACAAATTGTACTGATACAGTCGCTGTCGTAGCTTCTTGATCTGATGCAATGCATTGCTTTATTGAGTTTAGTCGGAATATCAAAACATATTTCATATTTGAATGTGATGCTATGACAAATTGTACTGTCGCAGCTTTTTAATCTGATGAAATGTATTTCTTTATTTATTTGATATTTATGTATCTTCTTTATACTCATCATATATAAATATGTTTATTTGTTCTCGTGTGTGACCATCTGTGTATATATTATGATGTTTGTATTAGGCCAAAGGCAAGTATTTGTTAATATTGCCAACAAACTGAAACTATATTAAAACTGATATCAGCAATTCCATTGTGATTTTATTTCATACAAATGACATTGTGTCAACTGAAACTACAAAACAAGAGTTTTGGTCGTTAAACTGAGCAATTTATCAGCATTGCTTAAATAATGAAGTGCTATTGTAGTAATGACCGCTGTTTAAATTAATACTCAGTCTTTGAAATATAACTAAACAAGACAAACATTGGATTTCATAAGAAAGTCCAATTTATGTTATAATTTATACTAAGGTGGGTATAACAATGGGCTTAATTTTTTCCCTGAGATTTCATTCCGAAAAAGTAATTATTTCTTAGGTAATTCACGAACTCGATTTAGTAGTCCCTATTTCATTTTGTACTTGTATATTTACTCGCTCAATGTTGTTACTAATACCGACATAATATATAGTTATAAAGTGTTGTCTTGTTCGTTTGTTAAAAATTCATTTTTTGATATGCTGCAAGTATGTTTGCCACGCATTCGGATATCAATGTTTAGTCTACAAAGGGGCAATACTTGTCAATTTCTTTAGCGAGTGATATGACTGTAAACATGTGCAACAATTACAGTCGCTGTAATCGTTTGAATGGTAGTAAGGATATTGCTAGTTTTATGCCGGTCGGGACGAGTGCGACTGTCGAGAGTTGTCAAAATAGGAGGTCGCGGGAGTTGTCGGGTCGCTGAGGAGATTGGTCCCGGAAATGGGAGCTTCACTGACTGAGCTGAATAATGAAGATGAAGTTTATTTGAAAATCAAGTCCTTTATGATTTTCAGGACACAGGCTTCATCTTAAATACTAAGTTTTTAACAATATGATACAGATCTCAGATTTGATAAGCATCATTAAATCATTAACTTGTCAGTACACAAATTCTAAAATTGAAGCTGAGTATCCTGAGGGATTGTGCTACTGTTTTGAAGAAAAATATATGATAGGTTGACATCAATTAAGGTAATTAAAGGAAACCACTTAGCCTAAGGTGGCCAAATTATTAAACTTAAAAACAAGTTAAGAATCTAAAAAGATATTTATTAACTGCCAAAAATATTATACAGGCTGCAGGCATTAATATGTTTACATGATGTATAGACATGCAAAGTTCGAAAAGGAGTTTTAGTCGTAATAGTTATTTTTAAACTATATCTAAATAAGTAATTCTGAGTTAAACAAAATACACATATTATCCAAATAAAAACAAATATTTGTAATTACAATTATCATTTTTACATATATTTATATTTAATTTATGTAGCAAAAATGTGGGGCATAATATTCCCCCCTACTACGGAGACTTTGGTCCCCAAAGTTTGAAAAGGGTTGAATATTTATTTATAATATTAAACATAAACATAGTAAAGCAAACGCAAATCAAATTACCTTAAACAAGTATGCAGTGACATATATGTAGAGAAACAAAGTAATACATAGTTATATATAAATCGATGAGTATGGCATGTCGTGTTGTTGGTATAGTATGTCATGTCATGAAAATGTCCAACTTTCTTTTATTCATTTGTTATAGGCATCATGAAACCGTGGTGAACCTTATACAGATATACATAATATGGTCTCTTAAGAATTTGCTTGATTTTGAAACTCTCGAAAATGTTGAGTTTAAGCTTTGACGGAATGACAACAGATTTTTTTGACAGGTTATCTGAAATTTCGAAATCAAGCCAGAATACATTCAACTTTGGAGAGAAACAACCTTCAACGTGAAGTGAATTGATGTCAGAAGGCACATGAATGTTGAGGAAAACAGGATATATTGTAGTGTGACCTCAACAATGAGGACATATTGACGTCTGTATGTGATTTCTAAACACAGTTTTGAAATATGTTGGAATCTGAAATACCTATTAGTATATAATTACTGAAGTGAAGAAATAACAATAGCACAAGAAAAACAATAATGTCAACATGAGAACTGGTAAGATTCATACAACACCTGGTATCCCTGAAAGTTAGAAAGGGTTTGAAAACACCAGCAACGATTCTGAGAAAGAAGAGAGGTGTAGAGCACTTATTTATTTCAACAAGCTTGTCAAAAGCACCTATATATAGCAATAGGTTTGTCAAATCAGAATCATTACTGAGTTAAGATAGAAAAAGATAAGACAGAAAAGTGGCCATAAAAAATAAAGGGGTACCTAGTCATTTGAAAACTTACAGAACATCACGGTATATTGAAATCTTAATGCACCATTGTTTTTCTTCTGAGCTTTCCATTCTTATGATACGTTTGAAGAAATTCTTGCTCGTACTTCATCTTCTCTTCAGCCCATTCAGTGCACCACACTTGCCAGTCTTCTGCCCTGTTCCTTGGGTTTCCAGAAAACTTTGGCAATGTGATTGCTCCCATTTCGGTTTCCTCTTCCCTAATAACCTCAAAGACAAGAGTCTCTTCGACGGCCGAGTCACTAATATCACTTAGGTTAAGTGAATCCTAGTAGGCAGTTCCTGTCACAGCGTCTGGTGGCTGTTGCTCACTGACTGTACTGCGCAGGTAATACTGTCGATTTGCTGGAGTTGTCATTAATCGCCGGTTTCCCCACCAAATCTTTTATGCCGGTCGGGACGAGTGCGACTGTCGAGAGTTGTCAAAATAGGAGGTCGCGGGAGTTGTCGGGTCGCTGAGGAGATTGGTCCCGGAAATGGGAGCTTCACTGACTGAGCTGAATAATGAAGATGAAGTTTATTTGAAAATCAAGTCCTTTATGATTTTCAGGACACAGGCTTCATCTTAAATACTAAGTTTTTAACAATATGATACAGATCTCAGATTTGATAAGCATCATTAAATCATTAACTTGTCAGTACACAAATTCTAAAATTGAAGCTGAGTATCCTGAGGGATTGTGCTACTGTTTTGAAGAAAAATATATGATAGGTTGACATCAATTAAGGTAATTAAAGGAAACCACTTAGCCTAAGGTGGCCAAATTATTAAACTTAAAAACAAGTTAAGAATCTAAAAAGATATTTATTAACTGCCAAAAATATTATACAGGCTGCAGGCATTAATATGTTTACATGATGTATAGACATGCAAAGTTCGAAAAGGAGTTTTAGTCGTAATAGTTATTTTTAAACTATATCTAAATAAGTAATTCTGAGTTAAACAAAATACACATATTATCCAAATAAAAACAAATATTTGTAATTACAATTATCATTTTTACATAAATTTATATTTAATTTATGTAGCAAAAATGTGGGGCATAATACTAGCTTTAAAAATTCAGCCCGAACATAAAGGGTTTCCCCGAGCTTTCTTGGGCGAGTCAGGTTTTGTAGTAAGATATCGTTTTCACTCAGGTCTTACGGGAACAGGGATAAGACCAGCTGCAGAACAATACACACACATGCAATCAGGTCTAGCTTAAATTTACTGACACAATTAGAAGGGACGAAATTACCCAGGCTATTTTTGATATTGGTAAAAAGGCCATATTTCTAAACTCGTTTATAATTTTGAATCGTCAGCAGATAACTTAGTTCAATAGTGCACAACCAATAACATAAAAAAGGAATGAACCAATAGGGTTGTTTCCTTAATAAAACATTGGGAACTTTAGAGACAAGACCAGTAGTCTGACTTTCATCCAATATCCCGTTTAAAGACAGAACGATCTACATCAAACACTAAACGAAAAAATGACAACGCCACAACACAATAAACGTTACCTTAACACCTCGGCGCGGTTTATCAAAACTTCAATGGAGGTTTAAGCCAATTTGAAAGCGTTAAACCGCTTACTTGACTCAACATTTATCGATAAATTATTAATTGTTGATGAAATCATACCATCAATAGGCACAAGACATAAATTATGTCACAACAGGAACAAAATGACAATACAAAATAAAATACTGCTTCAATAAATTTTCTTTTCATCAGATTATCGCAACACCGCCCTTAAACGGTCAATAAAGTGAACTGGGGAAGACACTGGTAGCCTTAACCAGTTAACTAGCAGTCAATACTTTATCTAAAGTATATTCCTCACCAGCATTTGCAAGTTAGGGAGTTCGCCGAGATATTACGTTCATCGAGATATCGATGTTTCTCAAACATAATAAGGATACTTGGTGTTTTTTCTTTGGTTTTACTGGCAATTTACGGCAATTATTGTTATGACCTTATTGAAGTTAATCCGTCAAGCTTTAAGAGTACTTGTTCGGAATTAAACATAACAGCAAGCGTTTATGTTTTTGGTGTATGGTTGTACTTTATCTGTCATATCCACTGAGAATGTTTTATTTAGTCTGTATTTCGCGATTAAAGGGGTCAACGATATGAACTGGCCAACGGACAAAGCATTTTGCGCAAGACATCATAATTTTGTTTGATGGATGTTTTAACGCGTCTCCTGCGTAGGAATATCTTAAAAATTCGTTTCATTTTCATTTAAAATATGATCTTAAAGGCCGGGATGCCTGACCCCAAATATCCTACTGGACAGCAATTAAGCTTATTTGGCAGAGGAGACGTGGTTAATCGGGTTTATGAGGTCTGCTCTGGTGAGCGGTTTTGATTGTAAACATTCATATGGCTTGTGGTGTTATATCATTCGGATAGAGTGGTACATAAGATTTTTTCCATTGATTTCTCATTTGAGATTAGATAAATAAATATTCATTTACCATGACCAATACTTATACGAATTGTGTTACAATAAGCCATTTGATAGTATATATCACTCCAGATAATGGATGTTTCCCACCATATGGCAGTTACAACCTCATACTATGAAAGTAAACCTGTAGTAAACAGGAATCGGTAGTGAATTCCAGTTGGCTGTTAGAGGAGTCATGAACTTTCAAGATCTGTCAATCAACATTGCTAGGAAATTTGAATTTGTTTGACAGTTATAAAAAATATATATTTGAAAGTAATATTTATAACTGTTTGAGAGACTTGAAATTCACAAAATATGTTTATGATACATTTAATGAACCATCTTACAAATTTTAGCATTTTTGTTCGTTAATTATTTTTGTATTTGAAAAAAATGTACTGGCAGTCTGTACTAGCAGACAGCTCTGTGAGGTCAAGTGAAGTGGCCATTTTTCTGACTTTCTGCCTTTTATACTATTACCCCGGCCTTTAAGCAACTGATAAGTTAATAAGACATGGCAAGTATCGCTGGCAAATTCCGTCTTTGATTGGAAATTTTATCGCCTTATTGGAAGATTTATTGCATCTCTTGTCGTTAAAGGAACGCAACGAAGTTTCATGAAACGCGCTATCGCTTCTTGGAAAATTTGCCAGCGTGCTATCAAATCCGTATATTTACATTTCAAAGAAGTACTCATCACGATTGAAACTTAGAAAAAAAAATTCTGTAGCTTAAAATGTATTGTTAAAGAATGGTTATCGACCATATATGTTAAGGCCGATTATATAACGTCGTTTACCATTGTGTATATGACGTCATGTTAATCCAATCAGAGCGCACTACTGAGATAATGCTTCATAACCTCGTTGTTAATTATTATTATTATTATTTTGATATTATATGTATAGGATATTTAAAGCAATTAAAACGTTAGCCGGTTGGTCGGAGGGGTTAGGTTTACTAATTAACGGGGTGCTGTAAAGTGTAATGTTAATTTACGCAAGCAATTAAATTCCAAATATACAGTAAAACTGCGATCGCTCGAGGTCGCCAGGGACTGAGCCAAAACCTCGAGGGAACCGATATTTCGAACGACCCGATTTTCAATTTTCCATTTTGATATGAAATATCTTTCAGTGTATTTTAAGTTTGAAGTCGTCAAACAGACTGTTTACTAAGACACCTATAATGTGTTGCGTTGTGGAAATCGCTAATATGTTCAAAGATTGACGTAAACTAAATGTAAAACGCAAAAGAAAAAAAAAACAATAAATGAATAAATAGAAATGTTTATTTTAACAAAAGAAAACCACATGTTCGTAACAAGCAACATTTGAATGACAGTAGATATTATGGCATTAGTCGGATTTAAGTTTCGCAAAATCAAGGATTGTTGATTGGCGCATCTTGTTGGTTTCGCGAAACTGTTCAATCGTAATGTGACGTGACAGCGTACAGAGCGTCTGAAAATCACGGTCAGCATCGGCAGTGAATTAAAAGAACCTTCTGACCACATCTAAAGCGTTAATTTCTCGTAATTAACTTCTCATAATTATCATCTCAAATGCCCATATCAACCAATATCGGTCATGCGTTAACAGTGAAAAACGGGTTTTCACACCTTATCAAATTGCCTTTTAACTGTAATTGCAATTTTTACAACTTGCAAAAATTTTGACACCTAGCAATTGTTTGTTTATTTCGGAATACGCGTTTGGGAAAAAAGTGTGAAATTATGTCCTCGAGGGAGCCATAAGGTTTTGTGCACGATTTGTTTACTTGGGACCGAGGATATTACTCGACTGCTCGACATCATTAGGTTGCGATGCAGCGTGGGTATATTTTATATGAAAATAGAAGGAAAAAAGTTCGGGACCAAGTTCCGACCTCGAGGGAACGCCGGTTCTCGAACGACCGCTTGTTTGAGGGAACGCAGTTTCACTGTATAATAATAGTATTATGATACTTCATTACTTAAATTGACACCGCAAACTGACAAGTTTATCAGAATTAAACGGGGGACTCTTTTCATTAAATACGATCGTATGTGAGTGGCAAGGAGAACAGTAAGACAATTCCCTTTTATGCATATATAACGATATATTACCTCCAACATGAATGACTATCCGATTGACATAGCGCGGTCACGTGCACGGCGTGTTTAAGCCATACTTCCCCTGTAAATTTGCAGTATGTTTCATACCACCAGTGTAACTTTCATATCTCGCAGAAGACATTACAAATTTGCTGCCGAAAACTTTGATGACTTTTGTAACTTGATCAAACGAGACATCGAAATGGCGGCTAAACAAAAACCTCACTCCGAACTTCTTTGGTTAACCGCAAATAAAGTGGGGCTAAGTTAGGTACGCTTATTTATTATCCATTTATGATTATTCATCAGAAACAATATGTTCAGTGTAACAACCGGATGTTTTGGATGAGTCATTCGAGTACAGAAATAATGATAGAAAATTTTATATAAGTGATCAACGTTGCATCAACATTGAGGAAAACAAATGAAATTTAACAGAAACATATCACAGGAAGCTTTAACTTATCGTTTAATATCTTAAACCTGTTAAGTTGAATAAATGACCACTATATGCTCGTCATAACCGGCGGGTGTAAAGTCTATCTGAATTGCATTTTAGACAAATGCAAATCTAGAGTCAGTTTCTGATATGCTGTCCCCTCCGAATGTCAACATCCGAGGTATGGAATTGGGTAGGTGTTTAGAATTAGGTCCCTCCCAAAGTAATGCTTATTGACTTTTATATGTATTTTGTTAACATTGAAACAAGAACTTTCGACCCTCGAGCTTCGCTACAACAGTGAAACTGGTAATACGCATTTCGGAATAATAAATGGAGGTACGAAATTGAAATTAACATTAATCTTTTAACAATTAAAGAAGTACTTCTAATCACAAGATCTTTTTTTTACTCATCAGGAAAGTTTATTATAAAGCATTGTCTTATTCTTACATGAGCTGTTACACACAGGGATTTGTGTCATTATAACCTTTCAAGTACTTCCTTCTGATACCAACATAACATGGACATTTACATATAAAATCTTATTCATATTCAATATCAATAGAAAAACAAACTAATATCTCTTTTCTCAAGGGTTTCCATTTCTGGCATTTCTATTCTCCAGTTTGAATTCTAGGTGGATAAAAATTACGTCTTATTTAAGTAAACTATAAACGGAACAATTGCGGTAAAATATCTCTATACGTTCATTATTCCTGATTCTTTTTTCATTTAAAGCATACCTTTAGCAGTGTATTTTAATAAATTTGCTAAAATGTATCTAACACTCTATTTACAATATCACACAAAAATTCATGTTAGTATGAAATATATATCAAAATCATAATCATTCGATAATTTCTTTACAAGGTATACCCAATGTATAAAAAAATATCTCATAGATATCAATGTATATCTCGCACTTTGGTCATTTAAAGTATAAAGATGTACCTTTAGAAATATTTTGCAAACCTTAAGATGTATGTTCTCCATTACTTAACATTAGGAATAAACAAAGATTTCACAAGCATGCATTGTTTAAAATGGTTTTAAGACAATGGTCGTACTCCTCGCATTTGCATAAAAGAACATGCATAGTCTTAAGGGAAGTATCTTTTATAATAAAATTGAAAATTAACTTAATATGGGAGACGTACTTTAAGGCATTGGTTGGTATGGAGCAACTGGCGTAGAACCGGAGGGAGATCTGCCTCGACGATATCCGCGAGAAGATGGACGTGCTATACCTCTACGTTGTTTGTATCTACATAGAGTCTACAGACTGTCTTATATTTGTTACTGATTTGGACGTTAGATTTGGGACAACACCTCAAAAAATTGCAAGTACGGTAAGTTTATTGTACGCCAAAAGTCGTTTCCTTCGCTGGTTAACTTGGTAATGGTTCGCTCTCGTACTGTTTTATGAAGGTGTATGGATTTTCTGTTGTTGTTCTTTGTTTTGTTTTTAATTTATGTTTCTTATTTAAGACAAAATTTGATGTAAACAATGCGTTGTCATTAATCATCCGTGGCTGTTTACATCAGTTAATTTACACTTTTTTACTGACACAAGTCCATTAAGCAGCATTTTTTGATGTTCAAATGCCATTAGTTGTGAGATGAAGGCGTCACATTCTTGGCGAAGATCATATTAAAATGTCTTTTTTATTAAGTATAAATTGCCTTGAACACTTACTCAAGGAAATGGGCTTGATAAATGTCTTCCCTCGCTAATTGGCTACATTATGGTTTGAGTCCTTTCACGACTTTAGGTGTATTTAAGTGCCAAACTGGACCCGAGTCATACGTGACTGCGATTCCCATAAAATGAACACATAATTTGGTGATTATCTTGTGCCATTTGGTACAAACATCCTTATTGGCAACATAGAAAATACGTAGGAATTGACTGTATTTGTTACGAATATCAGTCTATACATTATGCAATTGCAATATAACTGATCCCATGCCATCTGGTTGGTATATTGTTAATATGCAGTTAACGACATGTTTCGAGAACATTTTACGAGGCAAATTGTCTCATGTGTGTATCCTTTATCATTTAAACCAAACTTGAAATCATTTTGACCACGCGTATGGCAACATGTGATGAAACATGACAATAAAGGCGCCTTTAATGGACAAAATGAAGAAATGTGTTTCTGTGATGAGATTTTGGAGCATATTTCTTTTGATTCATGATCACAACATTGAGGACAAAGATTTAATGCTACAAATAAACGTCCGATTTAAATTTATAACAACAATTTAGATTTCGCGGTCAAAGAATAATTGTGAGCTGAGATTGTTTCCTAATTTATACATTTGTGACATTGTGGATCGGAAAGATAATGTGATCCTTTCATTACAATTGTTTAGGGAGGGGGCCGTATATATTGTTTAATAATTTCAACCCTCATGGATATTAATAATGAATGCTGTGCTCTTGCATAAGAATAAGAGTTACATAATTATATTTCCAGATCAAATTATAAGTGTTATAGATAATAATAGATTACTATCTTTTTTTCTATTTCGTTTTTTAACATATTGGTGAGCGAAAGACCACGTGATAGAGTGAAAACGCAGGATGAAAATGCAGCGCATTTTCGCATAACAACTAGGCTTTATGGCATTATCGTCACGCAATTTGGTGCATTCTCTCATATATTTTTTTTTCAATTAAGGCCTATCGCAGCAAAAATGCAAAATACAAAATAACAGAAATCAACCACAATATGTACTACTTATATGTCGAAACATGTTAAAATAAATATGTAGGACGAGATTAACTACATGTTCAATTTTTGATCATAAAAATATCAAACTAATATTCTTGATCTTACATCATTTAGTATTTGTATGTTCGTTGATAAGAAGGCCGCTGTAAATCGGTATAATAAGTAGAGAGAAGGTTACGGCAGATAGTTTAAAGAATATCAGTAAAGACAATATGTAGTTGATATATTATATAATTAATCCCATGCCATCTGGTAGTGATGTTGTTTTGCAATTGAATATGTGTTCAGAGATGCGTTGTGAACAAACATTTTACGAGGCAATTGATATACAGTTTTGAATCCTCATTTAATTAAAACAAACTATTAATTAGTTATCCGACGATCACAAAATCAAAAAATTACAAACAAACAAACATAAAAGAACAGCACAAAACTCCACAAACAGCCAACACTTAAACAACATGGTCCTAAAACGTTCAATGGCCCAAACCGTCTGTCGTGTGTCGTCACATGCGTTTGAAGCATTAACGTCCGATTATAATATTATCGGCAAAAAACAGATTCAGATTCTGCTTCCAACATTTCAATTAAGTGACAAAACATCATTTCGAAAAAAGCTATTCCGAAGAGAACAAAACATGATTTCAAAGAATTCGAGAATATCTTCCGTTACGAAAATTCGTACAAAACATAAACGCAGAAACGTTATTGTTTTAGTTCCTATCTTAAAATAATACACATTAAGCTTAACCTGTAAATCGGTGATAAAGATAATTTTATTTGTTATGAGTTATACTTAAGTTTCGCCTTTTAAAACAACGAATTTGATATGAGTCAACCAGGACTCCTGCCAAGGTTCGCTCCGAGGAAATATTCACATTGTGTAGTACACTGACTGTACAAATTGAACGACAAATCAATCTCAGTTTGTTCATCTGTTTTGTATCCACAAACATGTTTCTTGAGAAAATCTGGTTGTTATATATGAAAACAAAATGACAAAAGGTTTGATAAGATACATATATTTCCAAGTTAAACGCTTATTATGGTACTTATTAAACTCTGTCTCGGGTATTCTAAATTGTGCCTGGAAAAGAATAATTGCAGGCATATCGTTTCCTAATTACTACCTTTGTGGCAATATGGATATGTTTTCCGTTTAGTTTGGCACGATAATGATATCGTTTCATTGCAAGTTGTAGGATAAGATATACTGTGTAGTAATTGCTACCCCTGTTGCTTTAAATAATGCAATGCTGTGCTCTTACAATAACGCTTAAATGATAAGGCGTTAACAGTACACAATGAAAAACATTTATTTGGAAAAGTAAATACTACACACTGGAAAAGGCAGCATGAAGAACACCTTAAATCCTTCACTCTGAATCGCGTACCATATGGTAGCTATAGAAATAATCTTAAGCAAATTTGTTGAGCAAAATGCAATCTCTTTACTATTACATTGATTCGATTTCAATTTTTTTTTTTTAATTTAGCGTTGTAAATTGATCAGGTATTCATGCCCAGTTTAATTTAAAAGTGATTCTATTAATAGTTGGAACATAGATGCATTAGTAAAATTTCATTGATTTATATTCTTAAAACGTTTACACTAAAAATCGAATGAATAATAAACAATAAAAAGGATATAGGAGAAACTTTTATTAATCAACGAACCGGAAAATCAAATTTGATAGCTATGTCATCAGCTGTAATTTTGCGTGAGGGGCATCCCACGGGTAGCGGCGTAGATCATAGAAAAACTATATGTATTTTCTATGACTCTCGTTAAATAAAATACGGTCTTACACTGAGATCAACAAATATCTTCTTTATATTTTTTTTCCAAATCTGTAATTAAATTTCAATGTTTGTATGAAGGAAACAATGTCAATTTCGAACAATTGTTTTATTGTGGTACATCCTATTTGGGAGTAAGAGTGCCTCTTTAAGGTTTTGATAAAAAGCATTAATTAGTTTTCGAAGGTTTTTTACTAGATTTGGAAGTTTAAGTCATCAGTAATCCTCTATATATTTATACCTCAACTTCCAGTCCTACATGAGCAGCGTTTTCGTCAAATGGGAATATTTTCCGAGAAACGCAACATCTTTGAAAATGTTCGGCTCGCAGAATCATCGAGTATTCAACATCTTGTTAATGTTTGTATAGTGTCAGCAGGCCTTTAAGCAACATTTTGGAAAGTGTTAATATATAATATGCTTAATGTAGTGTTGTCATTGTCGTTTCAATTTTATGTTTTAAAGTAAGTATATACATAATGGGTAAGAAAGAATTACTGTAAGGTTTTCCTTAAAGAAATATTAATAAGTATTAAATAACAATTCTGGAACTTTTGTGTAAATATATTTAACGAATTGCCTGATATTGAACTTTAAACACTTTAACTAGTCCAACTGCATTCATACCACGATAATCGCATCAATCATGCACTTCATTCCTTAAATATTCAGTCAGTGCAACCGCAGTACTCAAACATTAAATTGTTACAAACATGGCATTCAATTACTCCACACCTCACATTATGCTACATAAGTTTGGCCGAAGAAATATGGCAAGAACATGATCCTGCTTTCGATCTAATTATTTCTGTTTAAACTATTCTTCACATAGTGTACCAATGGTTTTTCAATTTGGGGATTTGCCGTGCCAATACACACAGTAACACTGGGTGGAGTAAGCAACGTGACACTAATACGGGCTTGAAGACAAACGCTAATCGTTTGTCTGTACAAGCCCTCTTACGGTTTGTACGTGTATGCAAGGGACTACTTCTTTTTTGCCGGAGTGATAGGCATTAAAGAATTTGGGCACCACTGAACCGTGAAAATGAGAACCAGAAAAGCTCGTCATACATTGTTCATATAAAGCGCGTGCATGCCGGCAAGCAAATTGTACATGTTTAGGGCGGGCTTTGACCTCCGTTAACCAATGAAAATCAATACGGAAATACCCGCGGTACATGCACAATCCACCTTCGGCACTTCCATAAAAGGAATGGAGAACACATATTATGAATACACGTTTAAAGAGTACATCTTTTGACCGGAAATTATATTTTATAACTCTGCAATAATAATACAAAACGAACAGTTGTTTTTTAACCCACATCTTTAAAAATACCGTCTAAACCGGATATCTAAATAATTAAGATAAATGTATTTATGCGCATTTTACGACAGTTGATGTAAACAATGATTTGCATATATCAATATCATGATGCAATAACACGGATTTAACGTTGTTTTCACGGTGAGTTGAACTAAGAATTATACTTGTTATTGTAAATTCAATCGTTCATACGTTGCTGTTTGGACACCATAATGACATAACGTTGGTTTTTACGTAATGAACAAGCTAAGTTGATGCAATCGATATCCACATCATTAATCGATATGACCTTCAAGTTTAAGTCATAATTTATGACTTATTACTATAGATGCCAAACTAACTGTTAACTGTGCGATTGTGTACTTCGTTTATTGTATTGTAAAATTAAAGTATTGAATAAAAATGTTAAAACTTAAGTAGTGAAAACTAAATCTAAAAAAAAAACACATTCGTTTTTCATTGAAAATCATTGTGTATGATTATGGTAAACCTGAGAAGAAAAGTAAGCCTAGTGTGGGGCTCAGACTCAAGACCACAGGAACACTAGCACGGCGCTCGTGCCAACTGAGTTAAACGGACAGCTGGTTCCAACTCACACAGACTAGACTCGTCCGTCCATTATCACACAGACTAGACTCGTCCGTCCATTAAAGGGGCTGTCTCACAGATGATAAAATAGCGAAAAAAAAGAGAAAATTGTCGAAAAATATCATAAATTTGGCATCGATCTGTGACATGTAGGCACTCCTGCTCTTTGACTGCTGCCACGATTGTGGGTAACCTGAGTGTAATTATGCCCAGTTTAAAAATAAAAAAAATGTTTATTTATTAAATATTTTTGTCATGGCGGAGTGGGGCAGATAACTCGCGAATACTTTAAGCGATAAAGATATATGAATGAAATTACAGAAAAACCACTTCAGCACAAACAATGAAATCAAATGTTTAGTAAGTCATAATTTGATTTACATGGGAGGGTTCGGGAGGGGTTTCCCCTCATAAAATTTGGCATGTTTGACCTGGTTTCAACAAGCATTATAATGTGAGTATTATAGATTATGAACCCGGGGGAGGTTTAAGCATAAAAGGCAGTGTTTCCTTTTGGCAGAATTACATGATAACACTACTGGAGAGCTTACAGCGTCTTACCGGTGATTTTTTAACAAGGTTTTCTGAAGGATACCCTTAGGCGAGATAAAATGTATTGACATGTCTTGCTTAAACTGGCACTTATTTCCGCACAGAATTTCTTTAAGTTTCTTTTCAAAATTATTCAGCTGAAGGCATGTATAAGCATGCAAGACGGTTTCAGACAAACTCTTTCCTTCAAAGTAAAAAATGACATTTTAGTAATTAATTATTTAAATGGGGTGGGTTCGGGAGGGGAAACGACAAGCAATGTTAATAATACCTTTTTTATCCTGCATATGATCAGAAAATGTTGGGTCATCCGTTCAGCACAAAAACAGTGGCGGTTTTTGCAATATATATATAAGTTTTTAACAATTGCTTGTAGCTCAGTGAGTTTTCTTCATGCAGTGTGCAATTTACTCTTCCTAACAGCTGTTTCGACTTGAGATAGAATATGGTCGAGAAATATTTTCGTCTCAATTTGTTCTTAAAACACAGTCTATATGAAATACTTAAAAAGGGATGTATTGTTTATGTAAAATTAACAAGACATTTACAATGCCAGCTCTAGAGTAATATAGTAAAGCATAGGCATAGCAAAATTCAAAACATTTTTATCATATATGCTTCATGTGGTGATTTATAGACATTTATAAACAATAAAAACAATCGTTCACTGTTTCAAACATATTGAGATATTTTTTACTGTTTGAAATTTCAGCCAGCTCTCAAATAAATATTGAATCCCATCAATTTAAACTGGTAGGCCAGAGATGTGTTAATTGAGTATGTTGTATATACTATAAGGGTGTCAACGAGTGTATGTTTGGGTAGGTGTTGTGTTATTTTCCTTTCTTATTTTAAACAGACCCGGGAGGAAATGATGATGAACCGAGCTGTACTTGGTGTATGCCAACATGCCGACATGCTAAAATTTGTTAGCACTTCAAGATCATATAATGGAAAATTGTATCCAAACTGAAGTATAAAGTGAGTAAATTTGGTCATATAAGTCCATTGATACTGTTTGTTCCATTCCTGAATGAATTTCTTTCATGTTGTTTGTCAATCATTTCTGGTGCGGTTTTGATAATAATATTAATTTCTAATGAAACTGCTGACTTGTATTAGTCTTTGGTCTGTATTGTGCATCTATTCTATAAGCAATTAATCAAAACTTACTATACATTTGATGCAGAATGATGTTTTATTTTTGCACCAGTCAATTGTAACCACGCCCCCCCCCCCCAGGTCCGGGGAATAGCCGGGACTTTGACTTTCAGTCCAGCCATCCCGGGGTAAAGTCCCCACCCTGCTGGGACGAACTGATGGTTAAACCCCGGCCAAATGCCCCCGCACCTCCGATAAATTTGGCGCTATGGCAAAACCACCGTGGTCATCCGGCCCTGCGGGGCCACCTGGCAAGATTTAACCACGGCCTTTTTCCCCGGTAAACCCCCGAACCGGGGGGGGGGGGGCGTGGGTACAATTAACTGCAGCATTAGTGTGCATATGATTTTCAGCTTATGGACAAGAAAACATCTACTTCAACAATCACAGCAACACAATGAGATCCCTATTTTAAAGAAAAAATGCCATCTTTCATTAATTCATTAATCAATTCTATCAATCATTCATATATATTCATTAATTCATTCATTTATTCAGTTTATACATTGAAAAACTTGACATTTCTCAAGGCAAACGAAATAAAAAAGTGAGCCGCTTTAATAAAGATTAGAGTCTTGTCCCATCATGCATTAAAAACAACCTTAATACATTATAAATGTCTTAAAAACCCTAATTTATTGCTTATTTCAATAGCCAGCCTGGTTGCTGTAGCCACAGAGGAATTTTCATGGACAAGAACTAGTGCTGGTCGAAATGTGGTCTTGTGTGGTTTTCCATACCGGCTCTCGGCAAGGATTTTCGAAAAAGGAATACCGTCTCCAAGTAAGAAGAAATTCTATGCATGTCTGGTTTTAATGCTTTCAAAATGCATTTGGGTATTCAATAAGATGAGATTAAACCTTTGAGTTGTTAAAAACTGATTGCAAAATGTCCAAAAGACTATATATTTCATAAAATTTGTCCTGAAACTCCTTGAATTCATGAACTTTTCTGCATATTTATCACATTTATGACTACATAAAAGGTTGTGTTTGCCTCAAATGAGTGTTTACAGGCCTTTTCTAAACTTTAACAGTAGTGGCAGATAGTTTTATTAGTGTAAAACATCGCTTTTGTGTCTTGCTTGCAGATCATGATGTCCCAATAAGCTCCAGTTAGCTGCGGCTTTTTCACCCGGCGGTAGTCCTGCAATCTGAATCCAGGAAATGCAGCTCTGAATCCAATTTTTCAGAAGAATGAAGATGTTAGTCAACTCTGTAGTACTTGTTTGTGTGTAAATGATTCCAAAGAGTGAGATTTATAGCAAATAAGCAACTTGTAGATAATGGTGAAGTGCTGTACTCTGAATTTAATGCCAAATCTAGCCTTCAAAACAGATACTTAAAGTAAAAAGTTTTTAAAAATGGGCATAATAATGCTATCTCTGCATTTTCTACATCATGTAGCCACCTCAATAATTAAATCACTAGCAGTTGTCAAGAATCTTTCAGTTTTGGTGGTTTAAGCAAACAATTTGGCATATAGCGGTGTTTAGACTGTCTATAAACACATGATCACTAAATTTATTTTGTTAAACTGAACAGTTCTGTCACCTTTGTATATAAGTGGACCAGAAAAGCAAACTTTTGACAATTTGAAGCATTTCAGTTTGGCTCTATGTCATTTTTCATATGAAACACTAAGTCGATGAAGTGGAAATACCTTATTTTGCTTAGAAAAAAATCTTAAAAGAGTAGGCAGGCCATTTTTTGTGGTCTGTTCTATAGACACTATTTAAAGCTACAAGGAAAACTTTACTTTGTCAAATTATTCCAATGCATAAGGAAATAATGACTCTTCAAGGTTTGCGGCTTACCATTTGAGGGAAATGGCTGTTTCTGCTTTTTTATGAAAATACCACAGGTCCTAATACTTGTCTCATTCATTTAGTGTTAAATATATCATTGCCAAACTTTCAGTATGTGTTGCATATAGCCTTAAGTTGAACAATGTGCTCAATACCAGAGTTATCTGCCCCCGTTGACCGGATGTGAATAAAGAAAAAAAGAGTGCTTGTGTTCAAGTATCCATATTTTATTAAAGTTGAATGAAAGAGAAGAAACAGGTGGCCTTTTTGCATAGAGCTTAACATAATTTCACACTGTATTGCAAAAAAATGATAGTTTTCAGTGTAAAAATTGGAAAAATCATTGCCTGTGGAACTTTGTAAATTGGTTGTTTGTAGCCTTACTCCGTCTTGACCTCAGAGTCATGTCTTACTACTCAATTTTGTGAGAAAACGCAATAGTCCACCCTATGTTTTCTTGTTATTAAATTTTGTGTCTTGGATTGTTTTACAGCAGCCAGTTACTTGTTTTTCAATTGGGACTGTTTTAAAGTAAGAAGCCAGGTTAGTGTCTAAATGAAACATATATTAAAAATAACTGTGGTCTCACGCCACATAGCATGCGCTTCTAAAAATAGGCATTTTTTGGTTTCCCCAAGTCTGATGAGGTAAGCGCTTATTAAAATGTATTGTGAATCTGGTTACAACCGGTGTTTGCCTTATTTCTAAACGACATTTGCAACAAAATAACAGCTAATAAATGTGAACAAACAACCATTACAGAATAAATTGATTCAACTTGAAAGTTGTGTTATGGTAAAAATATTATATATGTATATAAATGTAACTGTGTTCGGTATAATAAAATATATATTGCATGGCTTCCAGTGTGACAGTACTTATTGTCAACATTCGGGTAAGTATTTATATAATGACATATTTGGGATATTACTCAGGACAAAAACATTATACATATATGCTTAAGAAGACTTTATATCAAAGTAATAGCACTGTTCTTGTCATAGTTTAGGGATAGAGTTTCTATCCTATTTTTATCAGAAATTAAACAGCATTTTATGTAATTTATTTTCTGACATGTGTGATACCTGTTTTTTTTTCATTTATTGTGATTTCTGATGTTAAAGCTGCACTCTTACAGATTGAACGTTTTGACAACTTTTTTATTTTTTGTTTTCGAACGAACAAGTTTTTGCGTAAATATCTGCAAACCAATCATAAAAGACTTCTGACAAAAGATCAGATCACAGCTTTTCATATTTCCGTCCCAAAAACGATGTTTTATGCATTTTTTTAAACCGTTAGTAACGGTTTAAGCCATAAAACATTAAATTTGGAATGGAAATATGAAAATTTGCGATCTGATCTTTTCTCAGCAGTCTTTCATCACTGGTAAGCAGATATTTACACAAAAGAAAATCTAATTCCAAGACAAAATTTAAAAAAAGTGCAGCTTTAAGTAACAGCAAATTTTTTACTGCATTTTGATATTTTCCTCCATAATCAAATGTGTGCAGAAATGACAACCTCAAATAAGTGGATTTTTGTTTATTTTATATCAATGCTTTAAAGGAAAACAATCAAAAGCAAAAAGTACTTGCTTTAGTTCATGTACAAGCAGGAAAGTTATTAACAACTTCTAAACTTGACAATCATGTACATTACACTGCTTAATTAAGACCATGTAGTAGTTACTTTTAATCCATTCTTTTTCAATAGATTATCAGTTATTCTTAGTATAAGCCTTAAATATATTTTAGCATTAACTTATTCATTCACTTATGTTGCCCTCCACATTCAAATGATAAACATTTGAAACTTGTAAGGCTCACTTTTGTTTTCATTTTCAATTAAAAAAAAATACGAATTATTGTTACTTTTTTATATATTTATTTTCTAATTACAGACTTATTCTACAATTATACTATAAACGAAACACTTATGTGATGGAAATATATTGCAGATATTGAAATGTACTTTAAAAAATATACTAGTTACTAGTTTTTGAAAATGAAAGTAAACCCCTTAAATCTTTTGGTTTGAAAAAATGAAGTTTTAATAAAAGTTGAGTAATGTTCTTATGTTTGACCCTTCCCTCAATGGGCAATTTATTGCATTCATATGTTTTATAAAAAAAACTTCCTTAACTTTTATTTTATTTGTATTTTTTTCTTTGTAAACAATATAGTTTTTTTCAAATGTGATAATGTTTTTGACATGTGATATTAAAGAATAATTGTTGTATTTACTGTTAATCAGGGAATAAACTCATGCAGTTGGTCAAAGGAATGTTTTACTGATGTTGAAGTTAAATCAACATATTTAATGAAATGGATTGTGTTGAAGTTAAATCTTCAAATATGAGTATTGAATGTTTTTGTTACAATAATATATACTCATCTTTTACTTTTTTAAAAAAAAATGTCTTCAGTATCAGCTGAATGTTCATGTTTTATCCTCATTATAATTAAATGCTACCTAGTTCTTGTTTATAATAATTGATAATTTGTCTACTGCAACATACCTGCATGCATTTCACATTACTCATTTACAAGGGCCATGTGCATATTTATCTCATATTTTATAGTTTTAGTTTATAAATGTATGTAGATAGTGTATCTATGTAAATTAAGGACTCATAAATAAACTGTGAAATACTTTCTGCTGGCTTTATGGAAGGCGTCACTGTGGAAGACCAATACTTATAAGGATTTACATCTGGTAATAGGAACCATTTTCTTCACACTACTTAGCCGATTTCTTTCACTAAGGTCTTAATTATGCACCAGTCAATTGTAACCACGCCCCCCCCAGGTCCGGGGGTATACCTGGGATAGCCGGGGAAATGGGCCGTGTTTTTACCTTTCGGGTGTATTTGTTCAAAGGAATGTTTTACTAATGTTGCAGTTAAATCGACATATTTTATGAAATGGATACTAGTCTTAATTATGCACCAGTCAATTGTATCCACGCCCCCTCAGGTCCGGATGTATACCGGGGATAGCCCGGGAAATGGGCCGTGTTTTTACCTTTCGGGTGGCCCCGGAGTGCCAGGTGAATGCGGTGGTTTTGTCTTCGCTTTAGATATAGCGGGGAATGGGCCTTACCTAGGGTCCCTGGGGTACGTGGGCATTTGGCGGGGATTTTACCATCTGTTCGTACCCACAGGGCGGGGATTTTAGCCGGGGTTGGCTGGACCGAAATTCAACCTCCCCGCTATTCCCCGGACCTGGGGGAGCCGTGGTTACAATTGACTGGTGTATTACTAATCAAAATACTAAGAGACCATGCAAAGTACAGTGTGTATATACCACGTTATAAATTGCGTTATATAGGATTCGTCGGAAGGCAAAATTGCTTAAAATGAAGACTTAAATCAAAGATACCTTTTCATTTACAACACCATTTCAAATGAAACAAAGGGCAGTCTATACCGCTTAAAGAGCCCCGCATTTGTTTTATTTTCGAAATTTGATGAGGTCATTAATTTTATCAAACACTTCGACAAACCTGTTTCCAAAATAATGTTTTGACAGTGCTCCGTCCGTCGGCTATAATGTGAAAAGGTTTGTCGAAGTGTTTTAAGAAACTAAACTCGCAATCAAAATTTGGTTAAAGAACGAAGGTAGTGCTCCGTAATCGGCGTAGACTGCGCTTTGTTTCATTTACAATGGTGAAGAAAAAGTAAAGTTATCTTTGTATTTTTTCAAATCAAAATATTGCCTTCCGACGTAGCATTTATGACGCAATTTATCACGTGGTATATACACACTGAAAGTAAGGACTGTACTGGACTGTAGACCTGATATCAAAATAATTATACAGCTGAAAAGCACATTCAAAAAAGCCTCTTCGTCCTTGCCATATGATTATTCATAAATTAAGGCTCTGTGCTTAACTTGAAAGAACATGTACTGAAAAGTTTCCGACTTGTTTATATAAAACAGCTAGTTGTTCTTGATGGCCCGAGAGGCCAAAAATGCCGGCCGCGATGTATTGCTACGATTCCGGCAATAACACTTCAAGCCCGTAGAGGCAGCGCCTTAGTTCATATTATATTAATATTTTATAAAATCATTTTATTGTTTAACATGTACCGTAGAGAAATATAATAATAAGCCTGCCACAAACATACATTGTGAGCATGCAAAAAAAACTCGTCGACCCAGTGCTGTTATTTGAAGAGTGAATACTTTTATCTGCCAATGGTTCGCCCAAACAAATAAATATCAAGCAAGACAGACAAAACGAATAAAGAAATACAAAAGCAAGTTGAAATTGCCAAAAATATATTACATCTGATTAGGCCGTGCGAAGTTGATTCTTTATTTAGCATCAACTGGCTGGGTCGTTCAAGAAACTCGAAATAATTAAAACAACAGTTTTTAACTATCATAATGTAACGAAGAAGACTGACGTAATTATGATGGATAAACATGTTGAGCCTTTGTTATGTTTTTAAACATCATGGGTTTAGTTTTGTCTTTAAGTTTATCATTGCTGTAAGCCGGCTGTTTATTGATCTCAGAGTAACACTGCTTGTTCTTTACTTGATATGTTGTTTGATTTTTTCTTCTTTTAAATTGAAATCTGACGCTAAACATATAATCAATTTGATATTACCTCATTTTAGAGAGCTCGCGATGCGTCTCAAGTTTGAAAAGAAAATACCTTAAATAATCAATATAATATCTCACATTTCAACTAAAATTGGACAAAAGACGTTTAAAGATTTTCCACAATGAAAAGCTTCCATACAAATTGCAAACCGATAAATGTGTGCATTCCCTTCCATTTCATTTAAGACGACATTGATTTACAATTGAGTGAAAATAGAAGAAAATCTTAGGGTGACAGTTTCTTTACAGACACGTATGATAGAAACTCGCCTTCACATTGATTATTTACATGTCTGAATGTTTGAGAAGGTCACTTCTTATTCATTTTCAATCTATTGATTTTGTGTATAAATAATCCTCGCGGGAAATAGTCTGGGACAAGAGATTTAAGCACGATCGTGTTTATGATCAAATTATTGTTTAACGAATATACAAGTATCTCATTTATATGGAATTCCATTGTTTACTCTGTTAAAATAAGCCAGGTATGTTTGTTCTAGTGCTCAAATTTGCTACAGTTTCATTAAGTAGCTATTTATATTCTGATTTATTAGATTCTAGTAAACTCTTAAAAATATCTATTTGTTATTAGCATCTTCCTATTAGTCTGCCAATCTATCAGCGAATGTGATCAATTTGTATATTTGATGAGATTTAAAAAACAAGCAAGTTTTCACAAACAGGCAGATTTCCACAACAGTTCGTTAGATCAACCACCACCGAAGTCAGGTGTTTCTTCGAGATGTCTGTTAATGTATTGGGACCCTCATGCGACCCAGTAAGAAATCAGATGTGTTTGTTAAAGCGTATTGAATCACTATTACGTAAGGCAATAACAATAGAAAATTATATGCCTGCTTAATTTACTTAAATTCACATCTGGTAATGAAATGTTATTGTATAAATGAAGAATAAACATTATAATCAGCAGGAGTTGATAAGATGCGAGGGTTGTTACCGTCATAAACGCAATAGAGTAGCCTGGATACACACACATTCGACAGCCTTGTTTAACAAATATAAAATCAGATTTGTTCAATCATATTTAGATTACTATTAAAACGTTAACATAGATAAGATGTACAGTGACAGACATATGGATTATGGATTATGTTCGGTTTTGTAAAGTAAACGCGTTTACAAACCAATAAAAGCGGTCAGTCTAGCTTAAAAATTAGCAACACAGTTTTGAGGTGTATTGGCGATATTACGATCTGATGCTTAAAGGTCATTACACAACTCGTTACTTACTTTATGTAGCATATGAATAAAACTTATGTTGAATTCAAATCGGCTTGCATTGTTAATCAACGTTTAATATGACTAGTAAATTTCTCGGTTTTTACCCATCTTCAAATACTTGCATCAGGACGGTTTGGTGTCATTTTGTTAATGACATAATGATCTACTTCTGTTAACCAAATGAGGATAAGACATGAACGGTTGGCCTTACAGATTTCCATATTCTTTATAGTTATACATTGTATCACTCCTTGTTAGAATATCAGGAAAAATTCACGTATCAAGTGCTCTTATTAATCCCTTTGTGATTGTTCATGGTCATCAAGATTCTAATCAAGATTTAAACAAAAATAGTTTAATAGCTTAACTGGTCCGGGATCATAGTTAACAATACTATCACAACCGTATTCTGATTTAATCATTGTCCGGGATCAGAGTTAACAATACTATCACAACCGTATTCTGATTTAAGCATTGTATTGGATCAGAGTTAACAATACTATCACAACCGTATTCCGATTTAATCATTGTCCGGGATAGGAGTTAGCAATACTATCACAACCGTATTCTGATTTAATCATAGTTTATTAACATAGCTATATACTTAACATGACTTTTCTCTTTTTGTTGACGTCTTCCAGGTGTGTTTGCACCATAATTAAGGTCAATGACCTGCTTTCCAAAAGTGTATTGACCAACATATCTAGCCTGTAATGATATCTTAGGTATAGGTTTCAACCTCTTTCTTTAGCATTCTCACCACTTTTGTTTCCTCTTGCTTTGTGACATTTTGAATTTGGACCGGCCAACCGTACATGCCTTTGACAACTTGTTGCTAAAGTTAAACACAATTTACTGTTTTAAACATTAACTAACAGAAGCATCTATATCAAATGTTTAATGGTACACGGATTGTTAAATGAAATACTAGACGTTAGAAGACCATTGCCATTCATTCCTTCATTCCATTTTTACCAAAATTGATAAATTTCTTTTTGTTTAACTAATGGCATAAAACATCAGCATCTACATTGGCAACAATTTCTTAACATTCTTAATATACATACCAAGCTTACATTTGCTAGACGTTAGAAAATTAGTTATATAATAAACGGTTTAGTTATTTGTTTTATTATTAAGTTTACTCAAGTTACGGCATACTTTGATAAGATATACCTTTTACGTTTTTCCTTTTTTCAGTGATGTTGTGGTTAAAATGAGGTTGTGCACGCAAACTTGTTTAAACACCCAGTAATTTTTCATTTTACTGACCGTTTTAAGGCGGTACCTAACAATCCTTGATAAACACACATGGTTTTTATATAGTATATATGCACTGTGTTGTTTGTGGAGTTTTGTGTTGTTGTTTCATCTTTCTTGTTTGTGTTTTTTGTTTTTGTGTTCTATGTCTTTGGCGTTTACTCTATGCCATTAAAAGGGGTTAATTTGGCTACTGAGCTTGTTTCTGTAGTTTTTCATATAAATATGGCAATATTCAAAGGACGCCTATACCCAAAAGAATATTAAGATATAAAGCCTTTCTGGCGACCTGTATCTCGTCACATTGGGTGTATACCACATACATCCGTCTTGATTTTATTCTGTCTCGACCGATACTCGTTTAAACCCTGGGCTCGACGTCATGCAGGCCTTCGGAAAAGCATCCTATATCCGATATTTATTAAATTTTTCAGTTTGTTTGCAATGCCTCATTAGTACGCATTGTAATTGAATAAGACGGAGTAAGCTGCCCTTATATCACACTACAATGACAATTGACTTTTATCGAGGTTAACTATCCATCCGTATGCTCACCTATGTTAAGAGTGTGATTAAGTGTTTGTTGTACAAAGCTCAGCTGCGAATTTCGCTGTTTAGCTCACAACACTTTTAAGTTTTTTTGATCGGATTTTGGGCCGAAAACCCCAAAGCTTACTGGCGAAACAAAAATAGATTTGTTCATTATCGTTTCAAAACATGAGCAGGCGAACACGAAATAATCTAGTTTTTCTTTCTCTTTTAAATGTACGTTTAAATAAACATACCACACTTTTTCTTTATTTCATATAATTCGTTCAATTTTCCGGTCATATAACATAATTTTGAAATATAACATGGATGATTTGATTGCTTTATCAGTTGCATCTCGGCATAACAAGAAAGAGTTTTTGTCACTTTGTAGATATTTAATATTTTGTAAGTAGTTCGTAGATAAGCATGGTATTGAGTTTGAAAAAAAATGTGTTTTAGGAAGGAAACAGCAGGTTCGACAATGGTCTTTGACTGCACATTGGAAGAAAGAAAAACGAGATGGCTTACTTTTGGATTTCTGATTTTACTTATTACGCAGACAGTCACTTTTCTCGGTCTGATATCGGGATGGCGTTTTAAATATCCGACCTCTTCACCACTCGAGACCAACAGGCAGTGTATGGCATGCGATGATCTCAAGACATCCTTATATAACATCCATAACACTGATAAGGACATCAATGCACTAAGACAAAGGCATAACTCTTCTTTATGTTGCGGTGATGTCCACAATGTCGTACGGCTTCTTACTAAAAAGGTAATGTACATAGTGCCAAATTAATGTTAATAACAGTGTAAACATGTTTCATTTCTATTTTTAAAACATGTGTACCTTATAGAATAGATATCTGTACTGTGCTGATAGAGTGAAATGCTTACAAAAAGAAATGTATAAAAAAATAAACAGTTAATATGATCGAAACATTAGTCATATGCTTTGCTGACGGTTCTATACTTTATTTTAGGAATTGTCATTGCAGTATTACGACTCAAGTACAGCATATTCAAGTAAGTGATCACCATTCATTCATTGAATACTATGGTTATATGTGACATCCGTCCGGTCTCAAAAGCATCGGATCAGAAAAGAAGTTTACTGCATGTATGTATGGATTGTTATTTTAATATTTATTGTCAAAAGTATTATGTTTACGTTGAAATATTTAGTTTTTCACCGTCTACTGTCATCATTCTTAATCATTGATAAAATACTATTTCCAGTTAGTACAAATTCAAAATCAGAACAAACAACGGGTCTAATGTCAATCTGTTTTAACAATGACTACAAAATGATGTGTTTGTATCTTGGAATCAGTAGGTCAAACTTCAAAACTTCAAATACCTCCGCTAACCGTTTAGGAAATGTATTTTGAATTATTTCTAACAAGACGATATTGTTTTAAATGAGTAGTTTGCTGTCTATTATTTATAAAAAAAAGTATGTTTTAATGAGTAGCTTTGTACAATTCACAAATGATGCGGAACTCGAGATTTTTGGAGAGTGGAACATATTTTTCAAAAATGCCTTGATCAAGTTCTTGTTGATCTTGCGATCGACGCAGAAAGTGTGTGTCAAGATTCTATCTTACAAATGCTTTAAATGTTTTTAAATAACGGTTAGATTTGTTTGCTCTTAACTTGTGGTGTAAAATAATTTTAACAGTTACCATCAACAGAAAAATACTATATTCTAAAATCTGCAAACTGTAAACCATACTATTGCTGTATTAGCCATTTTGCATCGTGCCACAGCTATGTTTTAATACAGGTATAATCAGAGAATCGTTTATCAACAACTGTGACTTAGAACAGGACTTTAAAACGCCAAAAGCGAAACTCGTCGGTGTAGTAGATGCCGTGCCAAGTTTTATTGTTCAATGTGATCATTCTACCATGGTTTATATCATAAGTTTTAAAATTAAATATTACTCTCAGGAAAATCATTTTAGTCTTTATTTTTCCGTGATATAACATATCATTAACCACGCGTCTCATCAGACTTCTATCTCCAGAAATGTATAAACAAGGACTTTAATTTTAACATTTATATCTTTCGATCAAGTTTAGATCTAAGTTGTTATTGTTTCTCTTTCATAGGTGATTCAAAACTAAGATGGAATAAAAACAGCCGTACATTCACTGCGAACAACTGCATTCATCTGGAACTTGAAGGGGAATCTTTATCAAAACACAAGGCTACTATATAGTATCTTCAACGTTAAATGTGAATGCTACGAGAAGGAACAATTCAACACCAACATTCAGTCACCACGTGAACCTCCTGTCACACAGATTTGGAACGACCAGTGTCCTAATGCAACGCAATAAATCCATCAAAGAACAAAACCACGATGCTTTTACAAGTTTATTGTCCGCAGTTTTCAAGCTCCAAAAGCACGATCGGATCTCCGTGTCTGTGAGCCACCCAGAGTATATATCTCGTAACTCTTCAGCGGACAACTTTATTGCATACTTCACTTACAACTTCACGTAAATTCGAGTTTAATTGTACGATTCATACTTCTTATAACAAGAGTTTTGTACAATGATTAAGGTTTGCTAAATACACAAAAACATTTATATTGGTGTGTAAGTAAAACAACATAAAATTGATTTTCCTTGATCTTTGAGTCCTTACACAGGATTTAAAGGGAGTTAAAGGCTACATCACTTGTCCCTGTCATTTCCCTTGATAAAAAAATTGAAGACAAATATGTGTTTATGCCTATTGTGCTGGTCATAGCGATTCTTAGAAATGTGTATGACTAGATTTGACTAGACATTTTAAACAGTATTATTTCATTAGGCAGCATTTCTATTTGTTATTGATTTGTGTTGTTGTGATTATCGTCAAGATATATAAATCAATAAATAGTTACATGTTTGTTTGGTTTCCACGCTATGTTTTTTTTTCCATTTACGAGGTGGATGATAAAGAAGTTATAAATATTTATTTATCAAACTAAATATTTGTGAGAGATTTATTCGTATCAAAAGGAAAAGCGTTTAAGCCGTTGACAATTTTGCATCTACAATTACTCTGTATTGCTTAAAACAAGTCCAGTGTTTTTATAGTTTGGATGTGTTGTGTTCCCCGACGGATCTCTGTAAGAGAATACATTTAGATATATAGGTGTCAGTCAATTCGGCGTTATGTTTCCAGTTATTTTCAATCTTAGAAGAGCTTCCTTATGTCATTTGCTATTAATATAAAGCAGTTTATAGGTGTATATAGTTTAGTAACATCTTCAGTACGTTTATGTATACAAAACAACGACATTAATGAAATAAAAGATCAACTAATTTGAACGCAAACGTATTCCTCATTACATGATCAAAAATTAATTCAAGTATGCATATATACAAAGAAAACACAATTGATATGAATGTGAGATACGACAGACATAATATGATCACTAATTATAATCAATATTTAACACATTACATATGTTTAAATTAACATTTAGTATGGACAAGCAAGCGTTTAGCAAAATATTTAAAACCACTTTGTCACGAAAAGAGTCATATCATATGACCAACATGTACTTCGTAAACAAGTACGGTGTATGAATAATGATTTATTACATAATATATAAATGAAATGTTTAAACTGAGTTAAATTCTAAACTAAAGCCCTAACTAAGTGAAATAGGTTACGAAACAATATTAACAATGTTATGACGACGTTCGAATCCTTAAGAAATACATTTGCACTAACTATGCTAGGTCTAACAAAGCATTTTCGTTTTAAATATATTCTGCTTAAATCACTAAATACCTTACAAACAAAAACAAAGTGATACTCATCTTCAATATCACCACTAACATATGGTGCAAAAGCGTTGATTATGAGTCGAAACTGATGATACAAAAGTCTTAATTTAGTAAACGGAGTTTGATATTTTAGCAAATTTGTCGAGATACTCAGAACGTTCGAAAGATGTTTTAAAGAAATTATAGTACACAAAACGGGGCTGTTACTCATCGCGTTGTACCAAGATTGTTTAAACTGATAAATAAGTCATTCTTTATAAACTTAGTAACGAGTTCATATCGATACAGCTAGGATTAATCCAAACATTTGAAACTCCAGCTGTGTCCAGCAATATTTTTACATTATATTAATGGCTCAATTGGACTTCTCTTTCCAAGAGTCTGCTAAAAGACCAAACCTCATTGTGCTGACTATAAGAGTACCGTTATTGAGTGTTTTACACCAAAATGTTATAACACATACACACCTTGCTTCAAAGTTCACCTTAAATTAACATTGTGTATGTTGCTTTTACAGATTTTAAAAAAGCATTTGGCTCTGTTAACCGTTCATTATTGTATGATGTTTAACGTAAAAACAATATCTCAGGATGTTTGTATAGAACTAATAAGTCAATATACGCCTCTGTTAAAGGTGTTGTTAAGACCAAAAACAGGACTCTCCAATGTTTTTGATTGTCCAATAGGATTACGTCATGGTTGTAGTTTAAGTCCAATATTGTTTGCCTTGTTTGTAAATGAACTGCATAGCTTGTTTTTAAACAACAATTTAAGAGATTTACAACTTTTTTCCTGATATAACTGAAATATTTCTAATTATGTTTGCAGATGATATTACATGTGTATCTGACACCGTTGTAGGCATACAAAGGCAGTTATATATTTTACAGGATTTTTGCAATGAATGCAAGCTTGTTGTTAATATAGACAAAACGAAAGTTATGGTATTTAAGAATGGTGGACAATTATCAAGACATGAAAATTGGTATTATGCAAATAGTAAACTTGATGTTGTAGAGGGTTTTGATTATGTTGGTGTTCATTTTTCAAGTACATTATCTCTGTATAAAATGGCTGAACATATGTCAAATAAGACAAAACGAGTACTCTAGCATGTTTTAAGTTCGTTTCAGAATTATAGTCATGTTCCATATAAAACACTTTTCAAAGTAATTGATGCAAAAATCATGCCAATTATGTTATATGGCTCAGAGTTGTGGGGACTTAAAAATATGGTTTGCATTGATAATGTACATATGTTGGGATGCAAGAGGTTCTTGAATGTTCAACAAAACGCTTGTAATGATGTGGTTTTAGGTGACTTGGGACGTTTTCCTATGTATATATATTCATCTACACGTTGTATCAAATACTGGACTCGCCTTCTTAATATGCCGAAAACTAGATACCCTACATTTTATGTTATAATATGCTTTTATATTATGATAGCATCGGCGTTTGTAATTAGGTGACTACTGTAAGAGAAAATTTATATAGTAACGGCTTTGGCTATATTTGGAAAAGCCAACATGTCAATAATGTTACGTTGTTTTTATTCCAGTATACTTATAGGTTAAAAGATCAGTATTTGCAAATATGGAGAGCTAGATGTATACCGAATAGAAAGTTATCATTATATTCTCAATATAAAACAAATTTAACACTTGAAACATATGTTTATGTTTTAGATGTAGCTAAATTTCGTAAATGTTTTGCAACATTCAGATGTTCTGTACAATCTTTCTATAGAAACCGGTAGACATTTTGGGATACAGAGAGATATGCACTTGCCCATTCTGCGAATGTTATATTGAAGATGAATTCCATTTTTTGTTGATATGTCCTTTATATAATGTTTTAAGGAATGTTTATATTGCAAAATACTATCGAGAAAACACTACTGTTGATAAATTTTATGATTTAATGTCTAGTACAAATGCTTTGAATGTACGTAAATTAGCAATGTTTATTTATTATGCATTTGAAGAAGGAAAACATTGTATGGACATTTGAGTTTGATATCATAACAATGTCATTATCACTATCTATCATGAGTGGTTGATACATGTATGCTATTGTGTTTGTGTATGGGCCTTTTGAACAATAAACTTTGAACTTCGTTGATGTTGACTATTTTACATGTTATGATAATTTACAAAACGTCAGATGAACCCTTTCAATCTTTTTATTATTTCCAACCCCCAAATTCCACAAGCACAATTCAAAACGTGTGATAATTATACATAATTGACATATCGTACTTTGTTTAAGTGGCTTGTTTTTTTTTCTTATTTGAAAGATGGACATTAATGGCCTTTAAGCATTTCCCCGTTAGTGTTGACTGGTTCACTTTAGTTAAAAACAGTCCCAAGGTAATTGAAGTTGTCAACAGCTTCTAAGATATAGCCAGTGTATGACTACTTTTCAGTTTTTTTCATAGGAACGTTTCTTAACACAGCTATCTTACTTTTATCAAGGGGTATCAATTCACGTGGTAAATTAGAATTTTATTACAAGGAGCAGGCAGAGAAAGTGGAACTATTTAACATAATAGATAAAATAAAGTTGTTTCTTGGTGTAGGAAAGTTTAAAACAGTTTCACCATTTTCACTTTTCATAGGCTTTGTGATTTTTTCATCAATTTGAATTTGCCTAGCAGATATACGATGCAGGAAGCAAATAAAAATAAAGGGGACTTTCGACCTATGTATCAATATTGTACATTGGAGGATGCAAAATCAGAGGAGTTGTTCATCGGCTGTCTGTCATCTGTACAAAACCTGGTATCTCAATTACAGGCCCATGTCCCAAGTGCCAAAAGAAGCGTAAACACCATCTCACAAAAACATTCACGGGGTAATGTCACTAGACATACAGTGTAAGGAATCACATGTTATGAGCTGGACATCCTCTCCCCACCTGGAGAATGGTAATTACTTAGCGAGTGTCAGGCTCTGTCATGGATAATTTTCAAGCGGTATATTGCCAAATCAATTCCGAAAGTTTTGTGAAGCTACAAATATTGCAGATTTTAGCGAAGATTACACCAAAGAGCCTATATGTTATTATAAAACTTTGTGGAGAATGAACCAAAGAAATCGAAAGCAAAGCTCTTAACATTTTAACATATGCACGACACTGTAAACGTACATGTCCATGACAATAATAACCAGATCACCAAATATGTACGGGAGGAGCAAAGTCCAACAAAAAAGCCAATGACATCTTGCATATGACGAAAAGAATTCCTTAGGCAGCCAAACAAATACCATCAGGTTTCAAGTCAAGAAGAGGAGTTGGGTGGCATGGAGAATTGTCAGACAATAAAGCTGTAATAAAAACCCATGTAGTTTATTTCATGAACAATTGTGAAATTGATGCCGAAGTTTTGATAAAAAATATTTGGAATTTCATTTGTCATTACCAAGATAGCCATGACCAATGCTTATCAACATCAAGATGCAAAACGGACCCAAAGTATGAGCGTTCAAAATACATCATCAAAATTTGAAAGGCTATCTTGACATGTGTTTTAAAGTTCATCCCAGTTTACGAGGAGGCTGAAAAATACAATTACTGTATGGATGCACTTTATCTGGAATCATTTAATAATGCTTTATTACAGTATGTAGACAAAATAATTTGTTTTGGAATAGGCTATTACAAACTAAGAATAAACCTTGCTGGTTTGGACTAGAATGAGTCGACCAAAAACGTCGGAGAAGAAGTCCCGTAGAAAAGATATCCATCCCGGAATTACAAAACACCAGTCAGAAAAAGGAAAACAATCAATTTCAAAGAAAACATATGGAATAGTTGGCTTGGTCATCCTTTTAACATATAGTACTGTAAGCAAATACATCATCTGTTCTGATCAGCATCTTGCTAACAATTTCTCACAGCATGTTAAATATAGAACACTGAGTAACACAGACAGCTTCATAGCTGAGAGTGTTTATAATAATAAGCTGCCTCGGCAATGAATGTTGTCGATATAACATTTAGATTTGAAATATTGATAATAGATAAAAGGTTTTGAAGAAGAGATGCGATATTTAATGTTTCGGTGAGTGTTATTACTTTTATAATTTTAAGTATAAATATCATAGTCAGATTTTTTAAATGTGAAATGTTCAACTAAATCGAAAGTAGGAACTCGACATTACGAATCATTTTATATTTTTTATGAATCTGTTTAATTACGATGGTTGATTTTGATATATATAATATTAGTATTGTCTTAGTCAATCAACGATACCATAGCGAAGTTGTAACTATGCCCACTAAGGTATTACCGACATCTCATATAATCATTCTCAGGTATAGTCAGCAGTATATCTCTTGAGCTTCACAGTAAACTTTAGGATAATGTTACTGGGTCAAACAAGTATCGGTTGTAATGTGTGTGTGTATGTGTGTGTGTGTGTGTGTGCGTGCGTGTGTGTGTGTGTGTGTGTGTGTGTGTGTGTGTATGCGTGCGTGCGTGTGTGTGTGTGCGTGCGTGTGTGTGTGTGTGCACATTACGTGCGTGCGTGCGTGTGTGTGTGATTGCGTTCGTACGTACGTTCATGCGCGTGTGAGTGTGCGCGTGTGAGTGTGCGTGTGCGTGCGTGCGTGCGTGCGTGCGTGCGTGCTTGCGTGCGTGCGTGTATGTCTGCGTGCGTGCGTTTGTGTGTGTGCACTCTTGCGCACAGTATTAATACAGTGCGCCCAGGGAGTGAAAAAATAAATAAGCACATAGAAAGTTGATTTTTTACTTTCTGTACCCTGTGCGTAGGAGCGAAAGGGCAAAATTTCATATCTAAGTGTTCTCAGGTTTATGCATACTTGGATCAGATTTTACATTTAGTTTTTATTCGGGGGTGTTTTGATAAGTGTTAGTTAATGCTCGGTGTGGGTTTATGCTCGGAAACAAATTTTACCCCAGTAAAATACATTTTACTGAGGGTTCCAATGCGTTACCCTAACAATCCTTAGCAGACAGACATAGTTTTATACATTCTGTATGCTGTGTGTTGATGTTCTGTGATTTTGGCTTGGCCCTGTGCCATTGAACTGGGTTTATGTTTAAGCTTTCTTATACTGGATTTGTTTCTGTAATGTTTCATATAATCATCTAACCCACCAGGACCTTTTGCTTTCTGATTTCAAATACAATCCGTAAAGGGTATATTCCACCAAATTTATTAACCACTTTAATCTTAAGAGGCACTCTCACCCATTCTATATCAATGATCTGGAAAATAAACACACCCAAAAGGTATAATTCACATTTCAAACTTTAGTAATACGATGAAACTCATGCCATATTTCATTCATTTTGAATGATACTCGTTTAAATACATTTAAGGCGTAGCCCTTAATTCATATCCACACAAATGCATAAGACCGTCTGCATATAATTTCTAATTATTGTTTCTGCGTAAGTGTGTTTCTGTTCCCACGAATCTTAGCTGTAGTTATGTAGTTTTCGATAATATTCACAAGTTACTGAAAGTAACAGCCAGGTACACTACCAATAGTTCTGTCGGCTAATGTGATTTGCAAAATAGAACATGAAGGAACAAAAAACTATGCGAGTCTTTTATAATCTATTCTATCGTACTGTTATTTGTTCGATTCGGTATCCCTGAGTAGTTCTACAATAAATTACGAAACATATTATAAGTATGCAAACGAAGGATGACGATAACTGATTGGTCAAGTTCTACGTTCGATTAAATTCGGATGATTAGATATATTTTTACGATTTTTGTCATTGTACGTTCATTGGTAAGACGGTCACAGTGTGTTTTAAAGTAAGTAGAGTTATTGTTATGAATATCCGTCATAAATATGCAATAGCTAACTTATGTCATGTTATGTGGTCGGAATGTTGTTATGAAGCTGACGATGTGTTTCGAGAACTGTTTTATGAGGCAAATTTGTCTAAAGTTTTGTATCTTCTATCATTTTAACGATCTGTTAGTTATGCCGCCAATGTGCCAACATGTTATGAAACGACAATACAGTCGCGTTAAACTGACAGAAGGAAGAAATATGTTTCTGTAGTGAGTTTGGAGCATATTTCTTTTAATTCATGATCGAAACAATGAGTGAAAAACAACTGTGATCCAAATGAACCTCTAATTTGTAATTTATTACAAAACTTCTGATTCTGTAGCCAACGAGTAATTGCGGATATATTGTTGCCTAATTACTTTTTTGTGACTGCAAAGACGGCTCATATTAAGCACATTTTTCAATTCGTTTGGAAAGATATTGACATCTTTTCATTGTAAGTTTTTAGGTGGGGTTATATCGTTTATAAGGTTTATATATTGGGTTGTTAATAATGAAATAATATATCATAATGTTTAATATTAAAATAGTAAGTGTTAACCTCTTTGTATTTAGATATGCGCACTGTGTGTTCAACGACAAGATTATATAGTTAACTTAAACTATAATGAACTATACAAATGATTCCATTTCCATTTTTCCAAGTATAGAGCATATATATGTTATGCAAATATTTTCCGATAAAGCAAACAAATAATATAAGATAGCTAACACGCTGGGAAACCAAGAAAACCTCTCACAAACATTTGATAACGTATAAACAGGTGGCTGATTTGTACTATTTCGTATTGTTGCATTCTCTGGGCGAGTGAAAGGCGAAAATCCGCCAAATGGCAGGATGCCACTTGGTGCATTCTCGTATTTTTGCATTTCACCGCATGAATGCCAATGGCAGAAAACAGACACAATCTGTACTGATATATTGAAACACGTTTTTAGAATGAAGACGAATGACGAGGAATACGAATTTTGAAGTTAAGCTTTAATTAAGTTTGTAATAATAGCAAAATATCACACCGAAATTCTTGATCTTAGAACATTTTGTCGTCGTATGTTCGTTGATAAGACGGCCGCAGTAAATCTGTAAAAAAAGTAAAAAGAAGGATATGACAGTGTATACGCAATCTGGTATTGATGCTGTTATGCAATTATAAATGTGTTAGGGAACGTTTTTACAAGGCACATTTTCTAACATTTTGTATCCTCGATCGTTTTCAATGGCAAAACGAAGACATATGTGTTTCTGTGGTGAGATGTCTTACGGGTTTCAAACATATTTATTTTTATTTATGATCATAACAATGAGGAACAAGATTTTATGCTACCAATAAACATCCGGTCTTTAAATTTATGTTGCATTTTCCTTAACATTTCAATAAGGTTCTTAAACATTATTTTAAAGAAAAAATGATTTCGAAGATAACAAAACATGCTTTTAAAACAACAATAACAACAACATATTCCGTAAAGAAAACTAGTAAATTGGTATACTAGTATGCCTTTATTCTTTTAATTTACGCATTACATACTTAAAGCAAACTCAGACTATTGGCTACTTTCCATATGTATAGGTTTTGAAGCTAATTGGTTGGTGACTTTAAAACAGGCTGAACATGCCCGATCTACTTGATCTATTTTTAGTTAACATTTTCACCGCTTTGTTTGTACACATACACCTGATGTTGTCATTTTATCGAATACACACTGGTTACGTTCAACTCATTTTATTTTTCATATTACAAACTTAAGATTTTTTTCAAACGTTCCTTTTATACAAATATTGAACTTTCTCCCGATATATGGTGTTGGCGTCGTGAAGCACTAGAATTTAGTGTTATATACCGTGGAAATTGTTATATTGCCTATAGAATATATAAGGAGTTTACTTAGTTGTTTATGACCTTACTCCTACAAAACATTGACACTTTGGAGTACTCCGACCGTACAGCAAAACAAATTTCAGACCAATGTCAGTTTGTTCATCTGTTTTGTATGTTCAAACGTGTTTCTGTAGTTTGCTGTTGGGATCAAATGACAGAATTTTGACAAGACAGATATATTGGCAAGTTAAAAGCAACTAAGAAAACGCAGTATATTCCTCCGCAAAGAAGTTTCTCAATTGTGTATAAGAAATCACAATACCCGGCAGATTGTGTCCTAATTCCTATCTTTGTGACAGCATAAAAGGTTTATATTTATTATATTTTCCATTTCGTTTGGCACGATAGTGATATACTTTCATTGCAAGATTTCAGGTATGAGATAAACTGTTCAATAATGTCAAGATTTGTTTTATTATATAGCTGTTAATTCAGTATTTGATAATACAATACCCGACAAGTCTCTATATTCCACATAAAAAAATCCATAAAAGCACAAAATATGAGAACAACGACGCACAATATTTTTACAGAATGCTGATTCATCAATTCAAAGCACATTCCATTTAATAAATGACTGAGAAAACAATGTACGTCAAGATGCACCATTGAAGAAACGAGCAAGAATTATTTTAAACAATGAGAGAGCTTCCTTATTCCGCGTAATTGTAGATAGACAAATAGGGAAAATACTGCCTGAGATACATCTAAGAAGAAAATCACATGCAGTCATTGAATCACACAAAATCACACAAAATATATTTTCAAAATCCCTTTCTTATAACAAAACGTGCATGTTTTTTTCTAATTTGCAAAGAAACCCCATAAACTATTCTTCTTACTTCATTGAAAAATATCAGACAGAATAGTTACCCTTAACAAATGTTACACCAATAAATATTAGGAAAACATTCAAATTTTCTTTGTGATATCATTATCATGTCACATGAATTCGATGGAATTATTATCGTGACCCAGGTTCTTATGTATGGACGATTTATTAGATAGAGTAAAAACAATTGTTTTATGAAATATTTAATTTGTACAATGTCAATTTCTAACTAAAAGTATATATATGATATATGTTTCTCAATTAAACACAATTTAGTCCACACACTTTATTCGGAATTGTTCGGAAAAGTGGGAGTTTATGCTCGGAAACTAGTTACGCCCCCATTGAAACAACATTTCGTGACAGTTAAAATGCGGTACCCGAACAATCCTTGATAAATTACCCTATTTTTATATTTTCTATAGTTTGTGTGTTGTTCATGTTCTATGATTTTGGCTTTGGCCCTGTACCACTGTAGTTCTGTAGCTAACGATCATATTCACAAGTCTATTAACTGTATGTTATCAAAATACAGACCTTCGGTTGTATATTCTGTAATTCTCACAAATCCTAAGAATAAGTGTTCGCAAACCCAGTAAAGTTTGTGACAGATTAAGTGTTTTACATTGATTACATGGTCCATTTTATGCAACCAAACATAAATTAACGACACCGCAAAAAGATCCTATCATTGCACATTGAAGGGGTATAATATAAAATCATATAAAGAATTTCCATAAAAACTGTAAAATGAATCGATGTCAGTACCTTATAATTCCTATATAACCTTTTTCCTTGTCTGAATTGTTAAGGATATTGAAATACGTTGGAAAATTTTCATTAATATAAGTGGGTTTTTTATACTGAAGGATTTATAGGCTCGTAGCTGCCTGTACGCGAGTACGCGGCTGAAACCATATGTTTTTTTTCAAAACAATAAAACAACTCAGCCAAAGTTAAAGTATGCATACTTGACTATGCATGTTGTTACAAATATACATTGACATTTAACATGTTATGTTCAGTTTAATGACAAAAAGGACACACAAAAAAACTTCTGTTAGACAATCTGTGTATTATCAAGTTAACATAACTGGGGTTTATTTGTTTGCTTTTTGAGAGCGAAAATTCTGTCGAGTAAAGGGTTTATTTGTTGATTTATTTTCTTTAAACTGTCCAATTTCCAGGACTCAATAAGGAACCTAAGAACACCCAGAATGCACCAAATTACACCACTGTTTAAAAAAAATTAAAGAAAAGGGCATGCCCATAGACCCCATAGCACAATTATGAATCCACATGAATAGAGGGTTAGCTACGCCCCTGATTTGAGAATTATAAATCGCAGATTTCTTTAGGAAGGTGAACGAGAGCGACTAAGCATCAGTAAATGTTATATTGTTCATTATTGTTTAACATAAATAAAGTATAAAAGTACAACCCTACACAGGTACCAACTAGGAGATAAACATTTACATGAACGCAGCCTTTCCTAAGCAATGCATTGCATAAACACAGGATGTATAGATTCCACACACCGTCCGTTTTATGAAAGAAAATGCAATAGCAAAACTTTTTTTTAAATATTTTAAAAGTAAATTGCATATCTTAAAACCGGACAAACATATGCTTTCGAATAAATTTTTATTTAACGAAAAAATGAATACAAAACAACGTAATCACTGTCATTTCATTATGGCCTTTTGATCAGAGTTTAACACCGATTGATCCAGGTTCAAATACTGCCTGAATAAAATGTGAATCCAATAAATGTCGAAATTTATATGAAAAACTACAGAAACAAGCTCAGTATCCGAAAGTTTGAACATTAACCCTGTTTAATGGCACAGGGTAAACACCAAAGACATAGAACACAAACTTTTTTTCTTTCCTGTATGTTTTCTTATTTTATCTCATTCTGATCAAATGATTTGATTTTAAGAAAAGGTGGGACTTTAAACGGTAAATTCAGCATGTATATAAGATGACTTTATAAAAGGATTAGCAACCTGTCACGCTATTGACTAGTTGACTTTAAACAGGAAATTAAAACAACAGACCAATGTTAAATTGTTCATCTGTTTTGTATGTACAATTGTGTTTTTGCATTGATATCAAATGACAGACATTTGATCAGACACACATATTGCCAAGTTAAACACAGCTCAGGACGCTACTTCACATTGCATATAAACTAGCGTCCGAGCATCCAACCAAGGACACTCCACGACATAATATCTTATTTGACTCCACGGTGACGAGTCCACAATCGAGGTAGAATAAACGATTGTCGTGAAGGATATCACACCGAGGGGGAAAACCGACAAAAAGTGTCATGAGTCTTTCGTTGTCGACGAGATTCCCTAAGCAGATATACAAGTGTACATAATGAAGCGGGAAGAGGCTGTGTACGACAGGGAACGCCCCACAAAAACATGCTCCTTTCTCTAGGGTTCATATCCTATATTGTTGAACCGGTGGAAAAGAAAGAGAAGAAAGGAAGAAACTCAACTCAAAAGAGTGATGATGTTTAAATGGTTAAGAAACGTTTAGTATGAAACTGACTCCGATGTTGACTCTTATATAAAAGGCATACCATGTCATTTTGCGAACTCGGCCGGTTCGCGGCTTGCCTTTTGAATTCAATATTCTAAGATGGGGGTTGGGAAGGTCATATCCAAATTGTTGAACCGGTGGAAAAGAAAGAGAAGAAACTCCTCTTCAAAGGTTCATGATGTGCTAATTATAAAGGCAAGTTTAGTCTGAAACTGACTTTGATGTTGACTCTTATACAGAAGAAATACCACGTCATTTTTGCGAAGTCGGCTGGTTCGCGGCTTGCCTTTTGAATTCAATATTCTGAGTTGGGGTTGGGGAAGGTCATGGGTAACGAGCCGTTGCATTGTTAGTAGTTCGTATGTTCAAATATGATTTAAATCTGAAGTATTTTCATGTAATGTAGTAAAGTGTATTTTCAGTTTTTAGTCTTACAATGCCTTTTAACCATTTATGTTGTTTTACGTTTCGCCATTACCGCCGTAGATAATTGTGTTTTGTTTTAGATAACAATATTTTACTTCTTCTGTATGCAGATATAAACTTTCATTGTAAAAAAGCAATAAACCGGTGACTTGGCATATGTAAACTTGTTCGTGCGTCTTTGTTTCCTCTCGTTATATTTACCATATGATACATCTCTCTCCCTCTCCCTAGCACATAGATCTCAGATAATTTTAGCGTGTAATATAAAATGCATGTAATATATATATATATATATGGACAGAGTTTAAGAAATGAAAAGCAATCGCTGTAAAGGTTTCCTGTTTTCAAGCACACGTTTAATTGTTTTTTTGTAAAGTTATTAGAAACACAATAATGTCACAAAAATGTCCCAAACAATCGCAATAGGTAAACGTTGTGCATAGAACATGGCTATACAAATTATAGCTATTTTGAATGCTCTAGTGTTTTTTTAATTCCAGTTTCTATATCGTAATGACTTGTATTAGTACCCTTACGTATCGTTTTGGGTAATGACTTTATCTATCATTTATTTGAGCCCCCCCCCCCCAATTGTCCAAGTGGAATTTTCATGTCCTATTCATTACATGTCCCTAACTGGGCATATGCTCTTCCATTCGTTTACCAATTTTCAGACATTAACTCGCTCAGGGTCGCGTTCCACCTTTAACGCACGAAATAAATTGCGCCCTCTTACGCAAAATCATGGTACTGCCCCTGCACGATATATTTTGTTACAAACAGTTTATCGCTCCATCTTTAGATCATATTTTAAACATGTTAAGCCATTGTGTTCATCGATAGTGTTGAAAATGAATGGCCATGATGTGAATGGCAATACTTTTGTATTTTTCGGTTGATAGGTGATTATAGCCAAGTATCCATCGCCATGTTCGTGTGCATGTTATCGTGCGTGTGTGCGCATGCGTGTCCAGAGCATGTTTGGCAGGAGCATAAGTCCAAATATAATTGATATTACTTTATATGCCACGTTTTCTTAATTTATTGCCCTTTGTTATTTGCCATACTCACTTTTGTTTGTCAAGAGAATAACGTTTTTGAGGTATTAACTCCAAACATCACATACAAATATATCATACGCAGTGCACAGAAGCCAAAACTCTGCATTGCTCTGTGTTCTGTTTTCTTACTAAAGTTTTGTTCGGAGCACAACTTCAAAAGCCCTGAAAATATTGACTTCAAACTTCGTATTCCGATGTATCAGATTGGGGAAAATGCAGTGCACACAGACCAATATCCTGGCTGCAGTACTTCTTGAGTTATTGCCCTTTGCTCATAATTAATCGTTTTTACGCCGAAAGTACTATAGGTATTGACATCATACTTCATTATAAACTAAGCCAGCATATACATAGGAGAGGGTTTGCATGGTTCAGGATCAATTATTTTACCGCGGCTGCATTATATTTTAATTATTGTTGAGCAATTGTACCCTCGCACAACTTTACTCAAATAACAGCTTGCTTGCTTTTGTTGCGTATAATGTTACTCGATTTTATCTGAAATATGGTATTGATCTCGAAATATAAAACACACCTTGCAAAATTCTGATAATTTCACGATCAATTACAGGTAATTAACCAGATGTTGCTGTACCGGCTCTATACTTAAAGGGGCGCACTTTTGGGCACAACTTGGGACGAGCGCCCGTACTTCCTAGAACCGAAACTTTAAGGCTCCAGACGTCGCTAGTGATTTAAGTCATTACGGTGTAGCATTTATGCATATTTCTATGCCATATTGACGTGAACATCAAATCAAAGCGCTGATAGCGCTGCATGAATAGGTTTTTATACGGGTTTACACCATAATTATTCACGAGCATGTGTGTATTAATAAGGTGCTGATATGTAGCACAGTGAATCTAAGAGTCCCCGTGTCAAAAACCACAGGGGCCGCACCAGGTTTATTGAAGCATGATGGTAAATGAAAAACTAATATTTTATTCACAATAAAGTTAATGTCGCTGCGTAATTAGGCAAACCAGGATGGAGAATGTAACCAATCCCAGCATAAGACTCCATCTTATGGTGTTACAATATGAGTTAGGCTTGCAAAGGATTTATTAACCAGAGAAATAAAATAGAAATTGGTTGATCATCCAGGGTGAATTTAAAAGGTACAATAAAACCGTTTCCGGTTGGTAATTAGATGTTGGCATAAACAAAGACTATACTAATTATTAAATTGCAAACGATCCTTTTCAGGGCCACTTTTAAAAATTTAAACAGTATTTTAAATTGATATATACATTATTTACACAAGAAATGGATTCTCATTCGAGAGAAACGATAAATAGATAATATTCAACGGCTGGTGAATGATTGAAACAGCATAGAAACAAACTCTACGAAGCCTTCCTCCCCGTAAATGTGTGGGGTTTAATAATAAAAAACGATTATATAAAAAAGGTCGAATGCTTGTGCTATTCCCAATCATATATACTAATCAAACTTTACTCATTAGCAAGAGTTTGCCTTGTTATTCACAAAACAACTTCGAAATACAACAGATTAAAGAGAAATAGTTTCTTAAATAAAATGATCAAAACTAAAATAATTACTTTCAAACAATTGTAAATGAAACAAGTTATTAAATCCGTGATATATTCTCATACTTACACCAAACCAGCAAAACAATATAACTCAATTCATTTCAATGAAATGCCATTTAAAAAAAAAACACAAACATCCGTCTATACGTACACTATAAATGGTATATATTTTTTTAAAAAACAAAACAAGTCTTGAGAAATCTTTAATTTCAACACTTTTTTTCCCTTCTTTGTCTATATGGTCAGCAACTCTCTTCTATTTCTATATCGTCGGCTAACTCGTCAGCACTTCAGTACGTGCCTGTCAAAATGGCGTGCATTAGTTATTTTCACGTGGGCTATCACGTTATGTTTTAAGCAGGGGTGGGGGACTGTGCGCAGGAGTTGAGATCATTGTGTCACTTGATGGAATGATTTTTAATATTATCTTTATCTAAGTTCAACAAATTAAATGATTAAAATAGATATTGCGTTATGATTGCTTCTTGCTTTGTCAAATCTAGCTCGGTTATTGGAAACATAGCTTGCAATTTATATAGTCCGCACTTTCTCAAACTATATTTTTGGTGGTAAAGAGGCAGACGTTACTTGTTACTATAAATAGGCATTTTATGGTGTGAGTGTCGAGTGTGTGGCTACACTAAACAGTTAAAAACTGTTTTGGGGGGTGAGCTTTCACCCTCCCCACCACTCAAGCACCGCCCTAGTGCTTGCAGCCATCGAATCCATAGTTTGAATAGCCTATTGATTTTCATGCATAGTTCTTGTTATGGAAACGGTTACCATGATCCAATAAACTATGCAGCTGTTACGTAATTAATGCCAATAATCATGGTTGTGAAGTAAACGCATTTAAGTTGGAAGTTATACTATGTTTTGTGATGTTATAGTTTTGTGTTGGGATTAATCATTTGGCTAACTTAACATCATTAGATGTGATATTCTACAAGAGAAAGTAAAGAGTACAACAACGAACATCAAGGTAAATATTGGCAACCATTATATGTTTTCTTAGAAGAAACTCAACATGAAAGGTAATCCGTTCAGAATCCACAGTGTTCTATGACACATTCCGATATTTATAAAACTGGCATTAACAGTTTGCCTTTTCCTTGTGAATACGCCGTCAAACAGTGACCATGATTTGTAGGTTACATTTCTTTCCTTCTAGTCATCTGGCAATCCGAACACAAAAAGTAGGGACCCTGGTTCCTGTAATATCACGTAGTCCTCTAATACAAAGTTGTTAGCATAATCAACTCGCTTTTATCTAGTCCTGGAATTATTAAGGGTTTTACCCTCTCGTGTACCTTACATGGTGAGATTGGGTCATTTGATCAGTCACTGCATGTTTATTCACTGTGTTTTCTGACAGTATTCTTCTTGCTCTGGTGATTAGAATGTGGTTAATTGATGGATTTTGCTCACAGCTAAGCCTACTCACAAGGTTCAACATTGATCCTGTACATACTTTCACAACGGTTGTTGCTCTCAACATTGTGTTTGAAATGTACCAATGAGAAGGGATCATTTAAGACACATTTTTCAAATATGGTAGCACAACTATCTCTTTGACGTATTGTCATTAATTTAGTAGGATTATGACAGCTATAGAAATACACCTAGATGAGATCACTGGTGAAATCACTAAGTTACGGGAAGATGTAATGAAAAAGGAAGATAAAGAACATTTAGTTTCGGCAACAGTTACCACGATCATGAAAGCACTTAAAGTGAAAGTGCAAAATGAAATAACAGAGCAGATATAAGAACAATGCAAACAACACGACAAAATTGCTTCATTAGAATTCGACAACAAAAGCTTAAAGATGAACTATAACCCACCACCCAAAAATAACAAAAACAAATTGATGACCTCAGAGCACAATTCAATGAAACGAGGAGCACAGATGCCATGTAAATGTCCACTTACAACGGGAAATATTCTCGTAAGACCAACTTCAAAGATAATGGCAGTTAAGGAGGAGGAGGAGAGGCTTGTCGGGAAGGTTGACGAGATAATGAAGAGAGAGTGTACATAAATACCGAGGGACGAAATCCTGGTGATATACAGAATACCAACCAGAGGAGGATGGGATAAGACCAGTAATTGTAAAGACCATTAACGAAAGGAGCTGAGAACCTCTGGTCACCGGGTTACAGATTAAATCACAAGCCTCAACATTGCCCTTATAAATATACTATATCTAAGCGAACAGATAGAAGCTGCCTGGTTCTTCAATAGACCAGTTTTTGGAATTTTTCCATTGAAATTTGATATTTTCACTGTTGTTTTTTCACTGATAAAACTTCATATTTCATCGATAAACATAAAAGAAATAGCCTGTATTCAATGGAGTGGAGATTGATTTTTAGTAATGGTAAATCTAATGCTTTTTTACTCAAGAAAACTTAAATGTAAAAATTATAAATGCATTGAAAGATAATTGTGGAAATTTTCTTCTGCTTGGACTTTTGTACGATTGAATTTCCTGTTAGCCAATATATATGCACCAAAAAAAGACTTTCCTGATTTTTTAAGTATGATATTTGATAAATTAGATACATTTAAAACATAGATAAATATGTGATTTGTGGATAATATAATCTAGTGCTAAATCCAGAATTAGACTAAAACAATTATAGAGCGGTAAACAACAATTTTAAAGCTTAAAAAAAAACTTGTTAAACATTTTTACTGATAGAGGCTTGATTTATACTTATAGGGAATTCATTGGATAGACAGAATTATATACATGGAGAAGACTTAACACATGTCAGCAAGGTTGGATTTATTTTTTCTTGATAATACATAATATGGTGAATTATGTTAGAAAGCGTGATACAGAACCTTGCTGCAAATCTGATCATTCAATTGTTGTTTTAAAATTATGTTTTTCAAAAGCTAAGCATATCAAAGGCCTTTGGAAATTTAATTTAATAACTCACTTTTATCTCAAATGGGATTAATTAGAAAATGTAAAATGAAAAAATGACGAGATAATTTTACAATTTTTTGTTCCATTATATGATTGTTATGGTGTATTAGATCTGAAAATTTGCAATGAATGATGAATTATTTCTAGAAACTATGTTAATGGAAATTAGAGGTAAAACTATATCATTTGTTGGTTATAAATCATAGGTTTGAAATAAGACAAGAGGAAATGTTGCAACATGATATTTTAGAATTACAAAAAAATCTTTTAGATAATAATAAAGATCATCTACTCGTTTTAGAGACAGAGCTAGGTGAATTAAGAAACAATAAACTAAAAGGATTTGTGATTAGGTCTATGGCAAATTGGATAGAAATGGAGAAAATGGAGAAAATTCTACAACCTATTTTTGCAATTTAGAAAAAAGACCAATTGGTGATAAGCATATACCATTTATTAAAAAAGATGAAGGTTCACTCTATAAGGAAAACTTAACAAGTGACTTTGATATACAAAGTGAACTAAATAGTTGTATCTTTAATGTTTTTAACAATCAGCAGTCAAACTCTTTAGAGGGAATTTTTAACACATGAAGAGGTTTCAAATACTATTAAACGAATAAAAAATGATATAAGTCCTGGCTGTGATAGTTTTGCAGTAATTTTTATTAAATGTTTTGGAAAGATATTGGAAACATTATTTTAAGTAATTAATAATGCTTTTTTTGTCTAATTCATTTTCTAGAAATATCAAATTGGGAACAATTGTTTGTATACCAAAAGACGGTAAGCCGAAGCAGTTTTTGAAGAATGTGAGACCTATTACTCTTTTAAATGTTATTTACAAGATAGCTGCATGAAGTATACCTTATAGATTGAAAAAATATTTTAGATGCCTTAGTTTCAAAAGATCATACAGGATTCATTAAAAGACAAAATATAAGTGAAAACACGAGATTGCTGTATGATATTATGAAAACATGCAATAATAAGAAAATTACTGGCCTATTCTAATGCTGACTGATTTTGAAAAGGCGTTTGAATCCATATCTTTTAATTTTATTGAAAATACTTTGTCATTGTTCAATTTTGGTGATATATTTAAAAATAGATAAGATTTTTATGTATAATATTAATGTTGCGATCCAATTAAATGTACACCTTTCTGAGTTTTTTTAAGATACGAAGAGGACGTAGACAAGGGGACCCTATTTCTCCGTATTGGTTTATTTTATGTTCAGATATTCTGGAAATTATGATAAGAAACAATCAATATGTAAAGGGTTTAGTTATTGATGGTGTGGAATATAAGATTTCACAATTTGCTGATGATTCATCTCTTCTGTTATCATGTTTTAATTTTATTTGTTTTTTCCCTTCTTTTGTGTATGTTTCAAAGCGTTCACAAGTGTTCCTTTGTTTTCTAGGTTTGGGTCACTATTTATATGTCGCGTACGTCCGCTTAGCCCTTACAGGTTATCTTTTCTTATATGTGTCCTTGTCTAACACCACTGCATTGCACTATTAAGATAGCATACTCATAATAATTTGCTGAGATACTTTTTCGATGTTTTCTCTCCTGTGAATTAAAAGATGAAAAGATAAAGTAATATAGGTAGCATTTATTTTTAATTAATGTTCACTTTATTTGCTTCCAGTTTTAGTACAATGATGCTTTTTATTATGAAACTCTATGATCACACAGTTTTAAACCTTTTATTTTCTAAGGCAGGCTGTGTGTGTTGCTTATCGTTTCAAACAATTATTGCATCGTATCTTTGAAAAGTTTTTTGCATAAGGTACTCTGAATTGTAATCTCCCGTCTGCAGATAGAGTTCAGACATCATTGAAGTATTCTGGGTTTACGTCTTTTGTTTATTATTTTAAAGTTTCCTCAAGTTAATGCATCTTTGATAAGATTTACCTTTTATGTATTTCCTTTATTCTGGATTGTTGTGATAAGAGTGAGGTTTTTGCACGTAAATTAGTTTAACCTCTCCCCCCCCCCCCCCCCCAGTATAGCTACATTTACTTACAGTTACAAGGCGATACCTAACAATTCTTGATAACAATACCTAGTGAGTTTTTTTATATATAGTATACATGCACTGTGGTGTTTCTGAAGTTTTGTGGTGTTGTTCCGTGTTTGTTATTATTTTTTTATGTTCTATGGCCTTGGCGTTTACCCTTTGCCATTAAACGGGGTTTTTGTTTAAATTTTTGGATACTGAGCTTGTTTCTGTAGTTTTTCACATAAGTAATGAGATAAGAAAAACGGCACTTTTAATAGATCCGTAACGTCCAACCGTAAAAAGATCAACCAAATGAGGCATGTAAAGTAGCTGTCACAAAATATTACCGGAAGGCTTTCTGCATGACTGCTGTGTAACCCATTTACAGCATTAAATAATGATTTTATTGAACGCGTTGTTTACGATTTACGTTTCCTGGTATCCTCTAGACGTATATTACTTCCATCGATTTTTTTTCCTAGACAATGTATTTATTTTCTCATATTTTGCAAATTTTCTTTTTCTTTATGTCTGGTCTCGAAAACTCTCGTCAGGTGCGGGCTTACGATTTGTTGCTTTTCCAACTACGAAAAGCATTCATGTTTTACTCTCATTTTCAGTAGATATTCGAATTTGTATATTCTGAGATTCTTTAATACACAGAAAGTCCACATATTCTTACGCTTGCTACTATTCTTGCCTTTACAGTACCCACTGCGTATTTTATATTCAAACTGTGAGTAGTGACGCACTTATCATAACACCAAATATTGAGCACAATGTATTCCGAAAGCGAGCAATCTTTTCTCCATATCCTTTAAAATTTCAGTGCAACCGTACCGCGCTGCCAAATTCTATGCAGAGTCTGTAAAAGCTGTGCTTAAACTATTAAAGGTCCTATTGATATCACCTGGGTCTGTGTCTAGTATATTCAGGCGGGATTGTAAATCATGCTTTAAAGCTTATAAATAAAAGTTTCTGAATATTTTATATAAACAATATTTAACACCCATGTTTTCTTTCTCGGCATTCAGCTGTACATAGCTAAGGCAACAGATGAATTTCATTTGACCAAGTTGTTGCAGTTTATTTTCCCCTAAATAACCATATTATGTTATTTAGGTTAACCTCAATCGCAATATCTATATCTTTAAATTTAAGGTGTTTTCTTCTATCGCCAAGTACATCTGATCTTAAATCATCTGCTGTCCCACCAACCTTCCCATCACGGTCATTTATCTGAAAGTGGTAGTAATGGACCAAAAAATAAGCATCTGTAATGGAGTTATCTATTTAAGTTTCTGATATAACAAAATGTCAACATTATTTTAATAGTACTCTTAAAGCATATCAAAGTTATATCTTTTGCTGTTAATCTGTATGTGTACACATGTAAATCTCTTTTGGTGAATCTTTTTCTGTTACATTATCTCATCACTAAGTTTTCTTAGTCATTGTCAGATAAATCTGACCAAAAATGGAGAAAGTTCTGTGAGTGGGTTCATATCACTAAAGGAAGCTTCATATTCTGACAATGAATAATTAAAACAGGGGTATGAATATTTATGCGGTCAGTAAACTGTTAATTTACTGGGGGGTTTAACTAGTTTAAGTGCACAAACCTCACTCTTATCCCAACAATCCTAAATAAAGATAAAACGCAAAAGGTAAATCTTATCAAAGTATGCTTTAACTTGAGGAAACTTAACAATAAAACAAATAATAATAAACTTATAGGTAAACCTCAAGTACTTTTATGATTAGAGATCCCAACTCTATCTGCAGACGGAGGAATACAATTCAGAGGACCTAATGCAAAAACTTTTCAAAGATGAAAACTGAAATTTAGCACAGTTTTTGCAGATTCATGGATCGTCACTGTTACCAAATTCTTGATATTGGGAAGCGTGGTAAGGTTTGCACATTGTTTTTTTGCCACAAAAGATTACAGGCCATATATATGGCTCTTTGATTACTTGTCACTGGCTTGGCTCAGAATCCACATGATTTTTCACAGGCCCTGGTTTCGGAGAGACATATCCTGCTATCCCAAGAAGCAATACACGGTATAAACGTCTAGGAGTAATATGTTAATAGAAGACTCTCCTGGTGTATTTCATTTGGAAGTATAACATAGCACAGGAGTTGATTGTACACGTTTTATTTGTTAAATTGATATTTGACTGGTTATATATTGTGGCGGCAGCCCCATAACAGTATTTTGTTTGGCCTTAATTGTGTTGACATTAATGCCATTGTTTTCATGATTCCAAAGTAAATGGCAGAACACACATATCCCCTCAAGTTTATATTAGATTCAAGTTCATGGCTTATAGTTAAAAAAATAAAATGATCCACAATGATAGAACATTGCATTGGTACATAAACCTGTTCACTAAATCCATGGATACAAACATTTGTTGTATTTTTATACTTTGTCATGTCACCTGGTTTGTAGAATGGTGCATTTTTCATGATATTATGTAAAGACATACTTGTTTACCTTCAATTTGTTAAGGCAAGCAACGTCAGATGGCTATCGTTAAATGACAGCATCTTATCTTTTAATAGTTGGTTCTTTTGCTCAGGCTTGATTCTTTCGTTTGCAGATGATGCATGTATACATTCGTTAAGTAGTTGAAATTAATTGATCAGTTTATGTGTACATTTCATTTTTTCTGCATTGTTTTCAAATTGATGCGGGCTCTGAAAAGACTTACATGTTTTAACGTGAGCACAAAATGTTGATTTTATTGGATGGTGCACTCTCCGTCGATCGTGTGCCTGTACTTAACACAATTTTATGTAAACATCAAATTATGACCATGTGGTCGAAACTGGCCACGCCCCATTATGTTCTGTGGACTTCTTGAAAATCTTCCTTGTGTAAAACCGCTAAGCCAAGACCATTAATAATTTGTAACCAGCTTCATAATGTGGTCCTCTACCAAGATTGTGCAAATAATGCCCCTGGATTCAGAGCCGGTCTCACCCCTTTCGACCTACTTTCTTATTTTGAACCTACATCAAAAACATTTGGACCATGTTCACAATTTTGAAAACAAATATCAATGTTGTGCTTGAATGACCTTGACTGTGACCATTTGACCCTTTTTATGCCCCCGAAGGTGGGCATATTAAAATCGCAATGTCCGTCCGTCCGTCCGTCCGGCTCTGTAACTTTCCCTTGTATGGACAGTTTTTAAAATAACTTGCCACATATGTTCCACATACCAAGACGACGTGTGGCGCGTAAGACTCGTGTCCCTGCCTTAAAGGTCAAGGTCACACTTAGTGTTTATTCACAATGGAGTGCTGCATATAAGGACATAGAGTATAGGTTGTCGTGTCCGGGCTGTAACTTTCTCTTGTATGGACAGATTTTAAAATAACTTGCCACATGTGTACCACATACCAAGCCGACGTGTCGCGTGCAAGACCCGTGTCCCTACCTTAAAGGTCAAGGTCACACTTAGTGTTTATTCACAATGGAGTGCTGCATATAAGGACATAGAGTATAGGTTGTCGTGTCCGGGCTGTAACTTTCCCGTGTATGGACAGATTTTAAAATAACTTGCCACATGTGTTCCACATACCAAGACGACGTGTCGCGTGCAAGACCCGTGTCCCTATCTCAAAGGTCAAGGTCACACTTAGTGTTTATTCACAATGGAGTGCTGCATATAAGGACATAGAGTATAGGTTGTCGTGTCCGGGCTGTAACTTTCTCTTGTATGAACAGATTTTAAAATAACTTGCCACATGTGTTCCACATACCAAAACGACGTGTCGCGTGCAAGACCCTTGTCCCTATCTCAAAGGTCAAGGTCACACTTAGTGTTTATTTACAATGGAGTGCTGCATATTAGGACATAGAGTATAGGTTGTCGTGTCCGGGCTGTAACTTTCCCTTGTATGGACAGATTTTAAAATAACTTGCCACATGTGTTCCACATACCAGGACGACGTGTCGCGTGCAAGACCCGCGTCCCTGCCTTAAAGGTCAAGGTCACACATAGTGTTTATTTACAATGGAGTGCTGCATATAAGGACATAGAGTATAGGTTGTCGTGTCCGGGCTGTAACTTTCCCTTGTATGAACAGGTTTTAAAATAACTTGCCACATGTGTTCCACATACCAAGACGACGTGTCGCGTGCAAGGCCCGTGTCCCTATCTCAAAGGTCAAGGTCACACTTAGTGTTTATTTACAATGGAGTGCTGCATATTAGGACATAGAGTATAGGTTGTCGTGTCCGGGCTGTAACTTTCCCGTGTATGGACAGATTTTAAAATAACTTGCCACATGTGTTCCACATACCAAGACGACGTGTCGCGTGCAAGACCCGTGTCCCTGCCTCAAAGGTCAAGGTCACACATAGTGTTTATTTACAATGGAGTGCTGCATACAAGGACATAGAGTATAGGTTGTCGTGTCCGGGCTGTAACTTTCCCTTGTATGAACAGATTTTAAAATAACTTGCCACATGTGTTCCACATACCAAGACGACGTGTCGCGTGCAAGACCCGTGTCCCTACCTCAAAGGTCAAGGTCACACTTAGTGTTTATTCACAATGGAGTGCTGCATACAAGGACATAGGGTATAGGTTGTCGTGTCCGGGCTGTAACTTTCTCTTGTATGAACAGATTTTAAAATAACTTGCTACATGTGTTTCACATACAAAGACGACGTGTGCAAGACCCATGTCCCTACCTCTAAGGTGAAAGATACACTTAGTGTTTATTCACAAGGGAATTCTGAATATAAGGACATAACAGTGTAGGTTGTCAAGTATGGTTGGTATTTTTTTATGTTCAGAGGCAATTTAAAATAACTTGCCATATGTATTTGAAACGTAAAGGCAAGGTCAACTTTTCATGTACTGACCTTGTTCGTAGGTCAATGTCACATTCGGGGGGCATTCTTCACATACTGTGACAGCTCTTGTTTATTTATTTTTTCAAGCTACAGCAATGGAATTTGGGCCATGGGTAGAATTATGAAAACAAATATCAATGTTGTCCCCGGATGACATTTACTGTGAACATTTGACCTACTGTCTTATTAATAAAGCTACAGCAATGACATTTGGGCCATGTGTAGAGTTTTGAAAACAAATATAAATACTTTGATGACATTGAGTGTGACTTTTTGAAAATTATTCCTTCTTTTCGGAATTGCATCAATGACATTTGGACCATGTGTATTGTTTTGAAAACAAATATCAATGCTGTGCTTTGACGACCTTTATTGTGACTTTGACCTACTTTCTTATTTTTGAAGCTACTGTTATGAAACTTCGAGCATTCGTACAGTTTTGATAACAATTTTCAATATTGACATTGTCAGGTGACCTTTTGAACTATTTTCTTATTTTTGAGGCTACAGATTTGAGAACAAAAATCAAGCTAAAGTATTACAAAGGTCAAACTCCTTTACTCAGGTGAGCAATCTGGAGTCATCATGGCCCTCTTGTTTAATTTTGTAAGTATTGAGTGTTTGAACTAGTGAAAGGTTATGCGCATATCGATTTGTTCAACCCCCTGTGAACTCTTATTTAACTGTTTGTGTGCGTGTGTGTGTGCGTTCGTGCGCGCGTGCGTATCAGAGTCTTCGTAGTTGTATAGTTGATGCAATAAAGGCCTTTTTTAATGATAATTATCACATAAACATATAAGGCTTTGTTTGCATTTAATTGGTTTTGATGAAATTATGTAAAAGGTACTAGTGATTTTAAAGCATGCACTAAAAGTCATAACCGTCAGTCAATATAGTTCAAAGATATATAAATAATGTATACTTGAATGACATCAATAAAACTAGATAAGTCAGATTGTGTATTCTCACAAATGTTAAAATTCAAAGTTCACTATTAAAAGGAACAAAGAGCACATCTTTTGATACGTTGGCTAAAACTCATGCCTAAAACCTTATAAACTGATTAACATGATTATTTCTGTTATGAAGATGTAAGCCATATTTCAAACGTTTGGCAAAAAAAATATTCAGCGTCCAGAGCCGAGGCCCTGATATCGCATATGTAGAACAAAAAAGCCGGTCATGAACGGCACGTGAATTCACTTAATAATTAACGTTAATTTGCCATTGACAACCAGACAAACCTACCACTTGCCACGTTTAGGATGTCTCGTTGGAGAAATATGTTACATTTTGAAATTATCATCAAGAACAAATGATAAAAAGTAAGTCATCGAAAGTCACAACGGTACATACGTAATGTCATTGAAAAGACAACATAACTTCGTCTTAAACATAATCTTAGCTTTAAACAGATTTTCAATATTTCATTGTTCTTGTTAAACGCAGGTTAAACAGAGAAGACATCAAACCTGCCAGACATCAGTCGAGTGTGTAGTTGCATCGTAGCGCGTACACAGCTTTATCAAAACTCATCTTTATTGAACTTAGAGCATGATGTCTGCTTGTCCCAAGCCCACAAGAAAGGAAACAGTACGTTATTTTATCTGAATTTTATTAAAATGATATTAATCGAAATGATCATATATTAAAACAAACTTGTGGTCATAACAACTCGGTGTTTTTTCATTAATACGTAAATTTTATAAGTTTGTATAATGCTTCTATAATTCGTCCCGATGATTTTTTAAAACTAACGATAAAACAACTAGCTGGTATTGGTTGTTATGGTTTTGTCCACAATGTATATGTTACCTTTTCAGGGGTGTGGTATATTCAATTGCGTTGCAAAGACAGTAGCTGTTACACCGAAACCAAAGCACCTTGCGGTTATTTGTATAACAGCAAACATCATTCTTACGTTGGCTTTTCTACTCCTTATAATAGTCTGGGCAGTTGTAAGAATGCCTTTAACATTGTCGAAAGAAAGTTCTGCGTGCATACTTTGCGATAGAACGAAGTCTAATGCTTACACAAACCCAGACCAAGAAGCTTCTGGACATTCTGTTATCAAAAGGAGAGACGATGGGATGTGCTGCGGACCTGTCGAAAGCATCGCTCAGATGTTGTTTCAAAAGGTATATAACAAAATGCATTGCTAATTTCAGCAGATCGAATATTTCAAATAAAGCGCATGGAACAAATTAAGTCAAGTTAAGTCAAGTCAAGATTTTATTTTGTAAATAAAGGCCTCCGGCCCAAAATACATTTCAAAATAGTAAACACAATACGTAATGCTTAAAGTACATTATACATGAGATAAAAACGTGTACAAAAAGTATAATTATTCTTATTCCTTGATACAATTCATAAGATGAAATATGTACGCTACTATTTTTTTATGACTGAGAATCAGATTTAAAAGTTACACAAAACAAGGAATTTCTATCTGCATAAGAAACGACGTGTTTAATAACAACACTTGTTGATGTAACACAATGCAAAAATTAAAACACTAAAAGTGCTTTTCAGTCACAAGCGACATTCTGCGCTGCGCAGCAGTTGGGTGGCGTCTTTAAACCAAAATTTTGTTTTTTCAGACTATGCCGACGTTAATCAGATATTTTGGTGCTTCTTTTTTGGGTTTTATACATCCCATGTCTCCCCACACCCGTCACTGACTACCCAGTCGACGTTTCCTGCAGTTGTCACTTTTTTTTATACAATAGCACCATTTTGAACTTCGCACTGTTACTAAACACGTATTAAACATCGAGGACATAAGAGAGTTCAAACACCAAATGAATGTGAACTTCCCCCAAATGTTCTCACTCGACTCGAGAAAAAAGAACAAATAACCTTAGTTATACTTTCAAATGTTCGGACAACGGCATCGTCTTTACGTTGTCACACCGTTATGCAATATGACCTAGGTCTTCCAAACTGACGTGTTCTGCTTTTAATGGACACTATATTTCACTTAATATTAACCCTTTAAGTAAAATCCTCGTATATGCTGACATTATTTTGATGGGCTATATGCTGAAACCGACTTAACACAATCGATACCCAGTTTCCTTGCCTCGCTGCTCAAGCTTTCAACATCTATCTCCAGTCATCGAATGAGAAAACACCTTGTGTCCCTGCAACATCAGGTTTCTATGTTGAGTCTGTCTGTAGGATTGCCATTGGAATACAAAAGCCATATGTAGTGAATCATTGTACTACTGTTATTGTACTTACATAAAGGATAAGATGTTTCTACCCTTCATCCGCGAAATGTAATGACTAGTGATTCACCTTCTCCTGTGGTAAACCAATTTCGAAATCAGTTTACTTGGACAAGGGCACCACAGTTCGTCATCAAGCTGCCTGGATCACAGGCAGCATTCTGTGCTCAGTTGCGACATTACCGACTGTGAAAGCAACACCTTTTTTACATATATATTGTCTCGATTATTCCATACAGCAGCTCATTTTGTTGTAACAGTTTTAGACAACCATGTTCCAATATCAAACTAAAACAACAACATAAACTTCTAACAAACATATAAGGGTCGCAAGTCGTAGAACACAGAGTGTCACTAGCTCTAAGAAAAGATTTTTGGAACTTTATCGACTCGGTTAAATGTGACATTTTTAGCGGATAAAAACGTCTAAATATCTATGCATTCGTCCATATATGACACGGATGTCATGCAACTTAAAACTAACTTAACTGCTCTACTTGTGAAGGACACACTTTCCAGTAAACCAGTGGAGATCGAAACCCAAAGTAACATGGTTTACCAAACGCAATGAATGCATCAAGAAATAACTCATCATAATACTTTCAAAAACTACATCAACGAGCTATATGAAGCCATCGCTTATGTCTTGCCCAAATTCTAGAAGCAATGGTCTTAAAGCAGGCGATCTTAACCCACTTGACATTGACTGTGTAGCCATTAACTTCATTACAAGCCATCAGAATAGAAACAGTTTAGAGGGACAGTACTTCCTCCATTAACCTGTGCTTGGTCTTTCACAGGTTAAATTTCCTACACTAGGTAACAACACACACCTCAGATCATAAACAGGCGCAAAGCAAATATTAAAAACGAATTTGCAACTAGACAGAGCCTACAGAGATGATGCTATCCTGTGATCTCAAGGGATATGAGGCGACTGTCACGAATAAGCAAATGTTGGTTTCGTCGTTTAAAGAGGTCTGGCTCTAGCACAAACTCGGATAAAACGCCAGGCCCAATATACAAAAAAAAATATCAATTGCCTCTCTGTTTGCCTACTACAGCTTGCTATATCGGACCATTAACAGCCAGGTTCGACAACAGACTATACCTATCTTAGACCAGCGAGAAACTCCACAAGGTACCAGCAAAATACCCAACTTTCAGCAAGGAAATCAGCCTACTCATGTAGCTTCAACCCAGCATCGACTGTCACAAGAAGAAGACAGCCAGCCAATTTCCGATTGGTTCAGGTCGTCCCTGTATTAGACTGTTAGGCATCTAAACAACCAACTGCAGACTGTTTTACCGGCACAATCACAAGTGTATTAACAAAGGTTTTAATCTGTACATTTGGCTTCGGGCGCTCAGTATTGTATCCATATCGCGGGAATACTAAGCTTAAAGGATGTGATACTGAAGATGATGATCAAACTATTAAAGGTCACATGAACATCACACCTGCTATACTGACAACAAAATGCTACATCGATAAGATCGCTTGACTTAAAATCTCACATAAAGTAGGGAAGATATTAAGAATGGATTTTATTTTTACTTGACTTTCCTTTAATCTAAAACTCATAAATATATGTGTGTTGATATGTTTCTTTATTTTCTTACATGTAAATAAGATATGCACTTAAATTTGTTACCCTTCAGGAAATGGCCGAGTATTATTACAGCAGTTCCAGTCAAAGTAAGTTAAATTTGATTTGTCTTTCAAATCCATATATAAAGAAGTGAACTCATTTGTTAGTTAAGTATTAAATTAGTGAATGAAAAATGACAATTGAAAAATATCTTATACATATCTACTTAACCTTTTGGAGATATTTTTACATAAAACAGGTCTCATTGACATAGCAGAAGAGTATGCTGACTGTGAAAGAAAAACAAACGACAAGCAGCCCATTGCTAAAGTAGTTGGAATTGTGGAGTTCAAGCCATGCTACATTGTTGAGGGTGAGTTAGCTTTACAAAGCGTACGCATCGTTTGATAATTATTGCAGCCTCTATCACTGATATTTTATTAAACTATTGTTTAATTTCAGGTCATTACAGGGTCATTTGGAATAAAAACGGTCGTACTTTTTACTCCAATAACTGCGTCCACTTGGAACTCGAAGGCGAAATATTTGTTCGGCAGGCCGGCTACTACATAGTCTCTTCGCAGCTGAATCTAAGGCGACAAATGGAGACAAGCACACCGAACAATGAAACCAGGCCAACGACTTTCATTCATCAAGTAAACCTGCTCTCACATATGTATGGCACGACAGGAGTGTTGATGCAAACCATGAAATCAGTTGAAAGACATACTGGTTACTTCTTTACCAGTCTCTTGTCAGCTGTGTTCAAGTTGAACAAGAATGACAGACTCTCTGTTTCTGTATCGCACCCTGAATTGTTAGACATTGACAATCCCAATGATCTTTTCCTGGCTTATTATACGTATGATCTGCCAAACTAAATAAGAGTTTATGTATTTTACTCAACTTTAAGATTAATCATTTTTCAATATTTCTTTCGTATAAAATAGAAATAAGGGTTATGGTTAGGGTTCGGGTTTTAACTATATATTTGTATGGTCCTTCGGGTTTTTTTTATGTAGCTTGATTGTGAAGACGGTTGTGCATATGAATTTCACCGAATCGGTTTGGCCAAGTGTTTTTTTGTTGTTTTTTTCGGCTGTTGGGGGGGAATAAAAAAATAAAGTGTGGTTTAGATGTCCATCTCTCATCCAATGTCGTTGAATTGCGTCGTTAAAGGCTCTTATAACGGAATTGGTTTCCTACCAAGGAAACGGACTCGGGAGTTATATATAATATTAAATGTAGTGTAAATTGCTATAGAATGATATCATCTTAATATATTGATATATTATTAGGTAGTGTTCTATTATTATTAGGTAATGGTACTTCCTAATTTTCTAAGTCATCTAATGTGCAATATCTATTATGTATTAATAAGTACAAGTAAGTATAAAATACCTTAACACAATAAATAGTTATAAGTGTTAAGCAGCTGTGCTTATATAATGTATTTATACATTTTTGTTCACCATGCATATATACATGAACCATTCTTTTTGTTCCTTCAGTGTGTTTTTCCTCTATTGTTTTCATTAGTCTCATTATAATTATGCAAGCATCTGTATATCATCTACCACAGAAATAGATCCGTAAAACAGTGGAAGTGAACATGTTTCTTCAGTCGAGGTGGCGGACTATACGTACCCATAGTAATCATATCGCATAAGATAATACTTTAAATAACTGGTTTCCATACCATATGCTTTAAAATCGAAATAAATCAGCTCCTATACAGAAGTTACATCAGTAGGATTATCAAGCAACTTGCGTACCGAATACTCTCTCAAATTTACTCGGATCATGCGTAGAACTAATGTTGTGCATGTCTGAGTACCTAAAATGTTCATTTTAAGGATTTTCGTACCGCGTATATCGCTATTAAGTCCAGAGGTCTCCAACTAAAGCCGCTAAAAAGTTAAAAACTAATGAGCTAATTAAAACCATAATATTATATTAGCATATAGGAACTCTGACACTGATACGATGTTAAGAGTGTGTGCATGTCTTAACTTGTCTAAGAACCTTTATATTTTAGAAGAATCTTATCTGCATATAGTTGCACATTTGTCGTTCTTAGAATTAAAAAAACTCTTGAATTTATTAATTTCCTGTTATTTCAAAAGGGAAGCATATCGTTTGTATCGTCTTACAAAAGTAAAGTCTGCTTGTCTCACCGCAGTAATACCGAACATGAGTTGGTCGATGGTTAAGGAAAAAATATGAAAACTAAGTCCTCATTTTCACTTGCGTTATGTCAATAGCTCAAAGAAAAGCGGATATAAAATATCTTGTTTCAATTTTATGAAGAAAGGTTCTTTGATGACTTCGTATGAACGAAAATATGAACATTATTTTTCTTTGTAAGGCCTTTCATGGAATGTAATTTTTGGATAGTGTGGTTACCTTGCATAGTCATTAAGCGATTATTTGGCATAATGGATTTTCTAAATGCAATACAATATCAAACATTTGCATGAAATTGAAAAGAATATCAGTTGATTTAATTTTCAGACAATCCTGTTTAAGTTGTTGGTAAAACAAAATATCGATTTTAGAAGCAAATATCGGCTGTCGAATTCCTTACTTACTTTAATGAAATATTTTATCTTGATCCTTACACATAAGATGTCAGAAAAATGGCAATTTTGTGGTTAATAGGTGACTCGCTATGGGAATCCGGGGCAAATGAAAACCATATCGGGTGAACCCCACTCGAGCGGGGTTCCGACTCAGTCACGCGCTACAATGGTGAATTACATGCTTGTGTCACAGAGGCATTTATAGATAATGTCAACGAGTAGTGTAGTAGCTTGAGCACGCATGGTGTAAACAGGTTTTAAATTTATTATAAGTATTTCAATACACGAAATAAGGTTCAAACACATGGTTTATGAAATACAATAAATATTGAAACGCTAATTACTGATTGGAGAAATGTTTATAAAAAGACAATGTAAAATGTCGTCTTTGTAGCAAAATTTACATTAAAGATGTTATGAGTTTAAAATAAAACTAAGTAAATTATGTATTTCTCCTTTGAAATTGATCAAATTGCTTTGTGTCTTTATATCCATGCATTTACAAATGCATGACGTAATAAATGTCACACATCTCAAAACGCAAAACAACAGTTGTTCAGGCACTACGGAATATGATTGCCTCTTACACAATACAGTGAACATAAATGCTAAGTAATACTAATATTGATATAGTGGCGGAAAACGCGTGATGATTCAAATGAAGTAAACATTCTCAACTTTTAATGAGCAAATTATGTGGAGACAGTCATCGCCTATTTGAATGATACAGATATATTTATATATTGTTGAATATAGTCAGTTCCCAGGGTCGGCGCACGGTGCTCTTGAGTTCTAAATACTGTAGACGCTCAGAGTATTTCTTAGTATCATGAACGATACCACTCAAACATAATTATTGTTGTGTTTTAATTTCTCACACAACTATTTGCAATTCTTCATTACTAAATGTTATCGTATGTCTCAATTACGGATTCCAAGTTAAACATATTTTGCGTTTCAAGCGCTTTGCAGATCAGCGTCCCTATTTGTATAACTAACAACTTTGATATTGTTTTTTTATCCTGCTATCGCCCTTTCTGATAACCGGATGAAGGCCTATCGGAAACAATTATTGATACCCTAGCAACACCGCACGTGTGGCGTATGCATATGAGTTTAATATGACAATGTGATCTAACTTCCGCATAATTCATTGTTTCTTTCAACAGCTTTTGTAAATGGATCGATGGATTGAAAGCACTATTCGGTTAACAATATAATTACTTCTTTCAAACGACGGCATGGTGGAAGTTCAATAAGTGTGAACCTGAGAAGCTTGCCTCTCTTTGGTTATTACACAATTGAAGCCGGAAAATTGGTGCAAATTATAAAACTGCATCAACCAATGAAAATCAAAACGGAAATATCAAATGGTATTGCGCCGTCACCTTTTGTAACTCATTATATAGCCAACTTAGTCGTAAGCTTATCATTATTTTAGCAGATATATTGTAAATTGAAATATTAAGGTATTCTTCGTTGTAAAAACATCTCAAATTGCTCCTTTATCAACGAAATGAGATTTAAATTCAATACTTAAAACAATACTAGCTCGACCTACGCTGTTTTATATAACTTAAGATCCTACGCAAATTAACTTTAATTTTTTAACCAAATTCAAAGTTGACAGTATCTTTGAAATGTTTTTGATACCGTTCTTAGAATGTCTTTTTGCCTTATGAAGCCTGTTGTAGGCTGGTTATATCAAGTTATTTGTAATATGGTTGTGTAAGTGTTGTTCATTTAAGATTTTGAACATTGTACGTTACTATCATAAGCGTGATCTTCATCTGTTTCAAGGAAAATAGTCGCTACATGCTTTTGTTTTCTTCAAATCAGACAAGGATAACCACGAATTTCTTAAAATGATATAATCTTCCTGTAGATCAGCTTACTCAACGAGCTTGTGATCTAAAGACTAATGCAAATTACCGCTTATCTATTCGAATACCAAGGTGAATTCTTCACTACCATGCGGAAAAAACAAGCAGATCATCTTATGAAACGAGGTGACTGTTCAACGAGCCATACGAATTACCGCTTATAAATTCAACATGCCCGGCTGTCTTTTTTTAGAGTCATTCGTGGACGATCATACCATTGCTGGTATGTTAATCACACGGTGGGTAAATGTGTAGCATTTTGGAATACTATTTTATATAAAACTGAATTGTGCATTAGGAAGTAAGTGCATAGTTTATTTTGTGTTCTTTCAATGAACGTTCAAACAAAGAAATCAAAACGAATTTGTGTCTGTTTGCAGTAATGTATTACTGTTTAGAATATTATATATAAATTATTTTTACGCAAACTTAAACAGGGTTTTGTAAATTAAACTGTTGGCAATGTGGTTACGTGCTTCATAGTAATGCAAAATCGCACCCGAGCATTTATTCTGCATGAACGCCCGACATATACGGATCAGTCATTGAGTAATCACATGCATCTTAAGATTTTCCATGAGGCTAATGTCATGGGAATTGTATCGGAACATTGTAAGAATAGTTCCAGGAGTGTGATTCTCGTGAATAAATGAACTTTTTGGAAGATCAAATCATTAGCATTGAACGTTTCGTTATTATAGTTTGCCAAATATATTCATATAGTGTCGTGATATATGCAATTGTTTGTATATCAATACACAAATGTTAACATGATCATATGTAAGCAATAAATGCCACCCAGACCATAAGTCTTATATTGGTGTCTTACCTTCCATCAGCATATCGCCAAAGTTAAGTTCAATGTTCCAATGTTTTCTTTTTCACAATTCATAGCATTTGATACGATTCAAATGCAGCTGTTCAAAGAAGACATCATGCGCTATTTAAATATAAACAGATGAAATAATTCGACATTATTCAGGGAAGACTCATGCTTTGGCGTCAGAATGGGACGCAACTTCGAGGCTCAACTTTTAACATGTGTCTCCTCACCAATAACATAAATGTATACGGTTTAAATGCGGTCAGAGTAGTATGTAAAATCCTTAATTGATATTTGGCTATATTTTGTCAGAAATGTTGAGATGAGCAATCTCACCCCCATAAACCGCCACGTGTAAATATTACATATATATAATTAGGAATAACGTGCTTTTTGTGTTGTTGTTTTTTTATGTTTGACCTGATTCTTTGAAGAAAGGCTTTAAATGTGCACACAAGTGGTTCGAAACAACAAATGCCCGCCATTGCAAGAGTTCACGTCTTAGCTTTGTGCTACATACTATATTTATTGAAAGAAAACATAATTGTAACACTCGATTTAGTATTGTTGTTGTGGAATGTTTAAACGTTAATCTTGTTGGCTCTTTTGACCATGGTTGGTCTATCTTTTTTTCAATTTAGGCTTGTCAGATATACACTAAACGGCGTTTCTTAGTTCTTAGTTAAGGCAGATTTCAATGAAATACTGAATTTTAAAGCGCTCTCTCTAATTTGGAATCACATGTTAAGCGATGATTGCATACAAAATTTAAAAAGTCATGCCAAGTATAATAGTGCCTTTTAACCATAACATTCGGTTCGTCATTGTGTGTTCCAAATCAATATTTCAAAAGATCGTTCCCAAATAAGAAACAAAGAATAAACTGTGGCCCAGACATTTGATACAGCTCTTTTTGCGGGGCCAGCTGGTTTCACAAAAGAAAAGGCGATCCGAGGTTCGTTCACTGATCATATTGATCAATGATAACATTACCATAATTCAATTCGTCGTGAGAAACTTTGTAAATAGACATTGCTTTGTCTGGTAGATGAGCCGAATATATATCTGATTAGGTTGATAAAGGAACAACTCAACGTTTTACAACGAAAACGAGCTTAATTTATATACATTAGTATACATAATACTAAAAACTGTCTAAGTGTTAATTTAAGATTTGAAGAATTTAACATCATTATAGCAAAGCGTGATCTTCGTCTGTGTCAAGGGCAATCGTCGACAATTTAAATGTTTTGTTAAAATTAGTGAAAGAAAAGTATCCAGTTACTTAAGATGATGTAAACATCCTGTAATTTGTCGTACAAAATGAGATATGTTCAACGAGCTATGCAAAATATCGCTGATACATTCAATATGCGAGTAATTCTGTAGTATATTGGAATACTTGTTGGAAATCTCGTTTCAGTATTTTTGCTTGGGAAGGGTTAGACGTTACTCTTGTTAGCATTTTTGTCCAAGTATTCCATGTTTGGTGTTTCTTTCTTTCAATTTAGGCCTGTAAGGTAAACACTATACAGCGTTTCTTAGTACTTAGTTTAGGCAGTTTTTCACATGATGAAATACTGATTTTAAAATGCCCTCTCTAATTTCGAATCCCATGTAAAGCTATGATTGTGTATAATTCTGAAAAGTCCCGCTAGGTATAATAGTGCCTTATAACCATACAATTCCGGTCCATAATTGTCTGCAAATCAATGTTTCAAAAGATTGTTGCCATATAAGGAACAAAGAATAAACTGTGGTTTAGAAATTTGATACAGCTCTTTTAATGAGGTCTAGCTGGTTTCACAAAAGAAAACCTGATTTGAGGTTCGTGAATTGATAACATTGATCTACAATTACATTACCATAATTCAATATAATTGGCAGCAGAATAAATAAAATGGTGTCTTTATTCATCGTTTGTAAATGGAAAATACTTCTTTCTTACGACATTTTGGTGGAGCTTAAAAGTCTATAGCTTTCAAAAAGTGGGAAATTTAGAAGCCTGCCCCTCTATGGTTATAAGACCATCATGGATGCCGGGGAAATCGATGACCAAATTTTCAAACTCCAACCACCAATGAAAATTAAAACGGAAATACCCGATTATTCTACACAGTCACTTTTTTTCTAAAAAATTATATAACCAAAAAGTCCAAACTTTTATCATCATTTAAGCAGACAAAAAGAAATTCAAATATTAAGCTCTTCTTCGATGTAAAACACACGCGTTTAATCGTTCCTTAATCAACCTTATCAGATTTAAAATACAATGCTAAAAGAATACGAGCTCGACCTCCTGGGGTTTAATTGCCTTACGTGCTTACGCATGTTTCCTTTGTGTATACTTTAAATTGCAAATTGACAGTATCTTTTGAAATGTTTAAGATACCGGACTAAAATAATTGTTAACCTTATGAAACGTGTGGTAGTCTCTTAATATGAAATATTTTGTAATGCTTTTGTAAAAGTGTTAATTGAAGTTTCGATTAATGAAACATTACTTTCGTTATAACAAAGCCTGATCTTCCTCTTTGTCAAAGGCATTCGTCGAAGAAAATCTTCAAAGCCACCTGCTGATACATCATTATTTGGTATATTTATTTCACTACGGTGTTCCAAATTAATCTTTGCTATAGAAACTGCAATTCTAATCACACACGATAGTAAACTGCACCTTCATGTTGTTTTCTATTTCATTAGTAATCTGCTATTTAGTATTCACTTTTTATGATGATGACACAAAAAAATTGGTGTGTCACAAGAATTCTTGAAAATACACTTTAAAATATGTTTCTGAATTGCCAGCAAGAGCACCTGTCACCACTGTTATTATATGGATAAAAACTATATTTACAACAAATAAACCAGGTCTAGACATACCGAACCAAAGCATAGTTGACAATTTTGAAGTTAGTGCAGAATAACAAAGCCTATGCCTCCTATTACCCATATAACCTTATACCACAGGCATAAAATATTTAATCAAGCAAATACAAGACACAAAGCACACGGACTTGTTTCATTATGATTGTGCAATGTCGTATTGTTAGCCTTGACAATTTATTTGGTCGATTCCGTTGCTGTAATCAGTCTTATCTAAAATAGGAATAACATTTCGCAATATAACGGAGGATTAAGACAATTTTGTGTTTTGTAGTTACATAATACCAACGAAAAGTATATAAGTGAGTACATGATTTTCATTTTTATATTAACATAGGTCACCGAGTGTAAGTTATTTACGTTGAGACTATTGGATAGCACAATTAAATGCTGGCATAATATGTGATATTTCGGTAAGTTTATGACATTGCTTTTTACCTACAATATTATCCATGGTTTATCAAAAAAGACATCTATTGATATATAGCTGACTTTATGTTACAAAATATGGTCAATGGTATTAAAACTAACCTAAGATTATGCGAAAATATCGACGTTGCAACATTTTTAATCATATAATTTTGCTTTATTTTCGGGGATATTTGAACTTACAGTGACATGTCGAGAAACCATGATATATTGCTGTAAAATTAAAGCTTGTAGCACAGCTTTAAATGTTCTAAATGTTTAAATATGTATTTTTGTTTACTCATGCAAACAGTCACCCGAAGATATATTCAAACTTTCGGTTAAGCTTCTTGCATGAACACGACAATATTTAATCCTGAATAAACTTTGAAGAATTAATAACGAACACGTACATTTGGTAATCTGATAAACTAGGTTTTAAATTGCTGTTTTAATGCATGTTTCCAATGTCTGTAACGTTTAAAACCAGACAACTAGTTGCCTAATCAAACAGATCATGTCTGTAAGATGCAATCATTATCCGTATATTTTAAGTGCATTGGGCTGCCAGGCAGTAATTGGCTTCAAATCTTCATAATAGCCCCCCTTCATACTCGATACTCATATTTTGATGATTTGGTATGATAATTACATTTAATGATTTTTGTTTAAGTATTTTGTTCCAATCTCTTTGTTTGCTATTTCTATAGGCATTTGTAATCTCACGAGAACGTATTGATTTACCTTTTTCATCAAGCAAATTATACCCACAAAACGGTCAAAGCACTGTGATTGCATATCGCTTGTGAATGCCGTATTGTATTATACATTTAAAATAATTCTTTATGTTCATAACTTAAACCACCGAGAGCGTTTTATCTTTGTTGAGATAAAACTTGGAGAACAAAATGATTAGCTATCATGTAAGGTGCATAGCGGCTAATACATGTTTTTGAAAATAAGATTTTCTCTTTATAAAACACAGAATACATATTTTGTTATACCGAAATAACCTAGCGTGATATATTATTAAAGCAACACAGTGACTGGTTCAGATATCATATTTTGAACTTACATCCTGTTCTGCCAGTCTTTATTGTTTTTAATACTCTACGTAGCAAATTATGTTTCGAGCAATTTTTAGTATTGGATAGAAATATATCATTTTATCAGCGTGCTGCTTGAAACATAACCACTCCGGCTAACATATAAGACAATTCCAATATATTTTATATTTTATCACTCAACACAATTCGGACACGCAGTCAACCCATCATCTAAAGTATTAATGTCATTCAATATAAAGTTTTAGCAATCTTAAACATTGCCACTTCTGTGTAAAAAACTAATTTAGTAAGAACTTAATTAAATAGGAGTTCCGCTTTATAACTCCATTTATGCAAATATTACTGCTACAAGGGAAGCAAAGTTCATTTTTAAAGTGACATTCTTATTCAAAATCATCACATACGCATGCAAAACAAACATAATTTTTGACTGCTAAACGCTTAACTTCTTACTAAATAATGCATTTATGGAAAATATTAATGACTTATAACAAGATTTGTAACCATGTATTTAATAGCAGAAAGCGCAAACATATTAAATGATTGGTGAATGCTAAAATATTTACTGTGATCTACTATAGTCTCATAAGGTAGAAATACCGTGTTTTATGCTCATTTCTTTCAAATTAAACTGGGTATCCTTCATAAGATCCATTGTTTTCGACATGTAGTCATCCTTTTTGAAATATTAAAACAATATTTTTAATTGTGGTAAATCTTATCTGGGAGTAAGAGTGCATCTTTAACGGGTCGGACATATTAAAACCAATCATAACAAGCGCTCTTAGTCTAACGTGATTTATTGGTAAACACCGAAAACGTACGATCAGAAATAACTTTGAATCTTCTCCTATCTACAAAAGGGTCACATCTGATCAATAACAGAAATACAACTGTGTTCACATTATGACTCCTGTCGCCCACAGAACCCACTAAAATAGAACAAGCTTCGACTTCGTCTACTTCGAATATGCGAGCAGGACCAGGTTTACCAGCGGCAAATGACTGACTTAACATGGTCCAAGTGGCACCGCCATCAAAAGTCACCTTTACAATCTCCGATGGGAGGACCGAAAACAGGGTCTCTCTCGTCCCTATTACCAACACCTATTCCCAAGTATTCACAGCACTGTATTCCACCAGGTCGAAACAAATGAGAGTAGTCTCAACGACTATCACCAACCAATCAGAAACCAACGTGAACTATCGACGTAAAAATGTGGTATATCTTTCACCACATGTGCTTGTGCAGTGTATGTTGTTCAGAATGCCAAGAAGTCCGGGAAGGACTATCTCAGAGATGTCCAGCAGAGGAAGTAAAATACCATAACAGTCCACTTTAATGATTCACCTTCTTCCGATATGGTCCGCTTCTTCATACTTGAGATCGTACATAAACACGTCTAGTGCAATAATGGTACTGCTTAAGACTACGTTTTGAAATTGACTTTTGACGTTGAGTACGACGTCCACGACATTGTCGTCACGCCTAGCCCATTTTTCTATAACATTCAAAATGGCTGTGGCCATAATTTAGAACATAACTGGTGTTTTATTTAGATTTACAACTAACAATAGCTTATAAACATAACTAGGTGTAAATCTCTGTTTTCGGGTCATGTAGTGTTTTAATAAATATTTAAAACAGATATCTAAATTCTAATTTTTGTGGAATCTTCCGAGTAACACTCTATAAACACCAAAGGACGTGGAGAATTTGATAAGCATAAAGTGGGCGGAAAGTTGCCATATAAGTATTTCAGTGAGCCCTTTGAACAGAATATTTATTTTCTATGTTTTAATTAATTTTATATTTACGAAACAATTGTGCATTTTCACAAATGTTGTTACATCTGATATATGTACACGCATACATATGCAGTGCGTTAGCTTCATGTGCATCCAATTGTTTTTTAGTTTTCTTCTGAAAGATGTGCAACAACAGGGTAACATAAATTATTTTAACCCACTCGATGTCTGAAATACACATTGTTGTACTGGTTTTTTTTACAGATCGTGAAAAACGGAAACTAACCCTGCCAGACACAGTAGCCATTATCTGCACAAGTTATTCCGTCTGCTGGTCCGCAGCCCAGATAAAAGGGGACGGTAAGTATAAAACATGTATATCGTCGTCTTTAGTGTGTTTTAAAAGGGCTGTTTTGATAAGACACTTACATACAAGACAAAGGCCATACGGAGGGGTATAAACAAATCTTATTTTGAAAAGGGTAGTTTTCACCGAACTGGGATAGCCTAATAACAATCCTACGAAAACTCATGCATATATTCATAATATAATTTCAGTATATAAACATACACATAACCGTATTTTCGGTTAAATTTCAGTCAACAACGAAAAAAATAAACAGGAAGAAAAAATATATTTCCTCATATATCTTGATTATGTGAATTCAAACAAATAGTATGACCTTTAACCTTTTAAACATATGTATGGATGTTTAAGAAACTTTTTTAGTCTGAAGTGCCTGTTGAATAGAAAATAATATTTGGGTATTTTTCGCAAAATATATAAAACGGTCGAATCACATTTCGGACAGAAAGTATTTTCAATATATATTTGAAAAAATAAGATCCAATTATAATTGAAAATGAGTGTTTCTTTTCTTGATTTTACTTAAAGAATTATTTGAACGTATCGGTAAATATTTCTACCAATCTTGGCATTTAGTTCGTAGCATAAACTTTTTCCTTTTTCCAGATAAACATAATACTTACATTGATTTTGACATCTTCTTCAGGGTTTCCGCAGTTTCTGTTGTTAATGTAAATGAGTTCACCATGAATTCATCGGGCAAACAAAAAGGCGTTAAACATTGTTTCTTCACCAAGGCAAAAACAGTCGCATCTATATGTATAGTGCTAAACATCATTTTGGCGATTTCTTTTCTCCTAATAACAATAGCATGGTTTGTTCAAAGAACATCTTTAAATGTTCCTCATGTGAGCTCAATGTGCATACCTTGTGAAGACCTTGAGGATAGTGCTATCAAAATCACGAGTCTTGCAGATGTGGCTGATATTTCCAGTGGGTCACAAGATGGTGTCTGCTATGGACCTTCAGGAATTATTGCTGCATATTTGTTACAAAAGGTAAGTAAACTAAAGTTAAAGTGATATCTATACTAAATACACCATACACACCCATTTACCCTGTTTGGAGGTCTGATAATTCTTTAGCTAAATGAATATAATTAGTATTGGTTTGACGGAGCCACTTTGCATGTATATTCCAGTGAGCCATCTTTGTTATACTCTCTTTATATAAGTTAAGTGAAGTGTTCAAGTAAAACCTAACGTTTACCTTTCAAAAGTAGGAATAATGAATTTGTTAGTTAAATGATTCTTGTAGACACAAATTACAGAAAATATATTTGAGGTAGTGTCTAATGTCCTTTCCTGATGACAATCAATCTGACAAACCAGCTTTTTAAGTTTACTTTGCTGATTGTTCATAGTTGGGCTTTCCATAAGGTACATTTTTTTCAAGACGATTCGGTCTAAAATTCATGAATACTCTTAATGTCGCTTTCAGGAAATGGCTGATCAATACTACAAATATAGCATGTCCAGTCAAAGTAAGTATATGTTTTACTTGGCAAACATGTACAACGAGAAAGAATTTTTACATTTTTACGAAAAAAGCTTATTACTACTATTTTATTAGTTTGATAAGCACATGGAGCTACAAAAGTTTGTAAGAACAGGACAGACAACTTATGATTTTTGCCTTTCTGCTATGCACTTTTACTTATATTGGACTGTTTTTGTAAGTTAAAAGTATTACCATTGCGCATTATGATTTTACCTCAACTCGTATTTCCGCAATGTATGACAAGTGAAATATTTTCGAAATTTATTTGCGTTGACATTGCGAATGCTTAGAGCAGCAGGAAACCCTTTTTATATTGTGCATTCACTTCAGTATATAAGAAGACAATTGACAAAAAATACATTAAATGCAGGTTTGCTTGACATAGTAGACGAGTATGCTGCATGTGAAAGAGAAACGAACAACAAGCAGCCCATTGCAAAAGTAATTGGAATTGTGAAGTTCAAGCCTTGCTTCATTATTCAGGGTAAGGCAAATCGACAAAATGAACGAATAGTTTAATTTATTAGTTAGCATCTAGCCCTTTAATAAGCATTCTATTTTATTTTCACTGAACCATAGATTCCGTTGGCCGTGTCTAGTAAAACAATGTCCATGAAGCCTAGATTCAAATACCTGTGTATGATGTTCCATATGAACAATTTAATTTTAAGGTCACGTCATGATCCTGTGGAACAAAAACGGCCGCACTTTTTCTGCAAATAACTTGATCCATTTGGAGCTCGAAGGCGAAATATTTGTCCGGCAGCCTGGTTACTACATTGTTTCTTCGCGACTAAATCTACGGCATCGAATGGAAACACTCGCGTTTAGAAATGAGACAAGACCAACAACCTTCAAGCACAGTGTAAATCTGCTCTCACACAAGTATGGAACAGTGGGCGTTTTAATGCAAACAGAGAGATCAATTGAAAGAAATGGTGTTAACTACACAAGTTTCTTGTCAGCGGTTTTCAAGTTGGAAAATACTGACAGGCTCTCTGTGTCTGTATCGCATCCGGAATTGTTAGATATTGACAATCCCAATGATGAATTTCTGGTGTACTACACTTATGATCTGCCTTACTAAGCTGATTATACAAATATATATACATGCATAATTGATATAGTACATTTCAATGTTTATTAATTTGCTTGTTTTTTACAATAGCAAATGGAATTGATGCATCATTGTATTTGTATTATAATGTTTTCTTGTTGTTTTTTTCTACAGACAATACTTTAGTGATGATAGTTCAATTATGTTAGGCAACGATGTCATATTGCTTTAACTTTGCTTATCATTTACTTGCTTTTACCAGTATTTATCTCAGATAGTACTACATCATTCATCATCATCATTTAAAACTGATATATAACAAAAGAAACATTATATGTAGTGTATTTAAATATAACAAGGAACAATTATAACATAAGTATACATACACAATCTAAACGAGGTAAAATACAAGCTTTTTTACTCTTCAAATGCCCTCATGTCTTGGTTATGGCACATGTATAGACTTAGACACTTTCGCAACATTCATAACTGTCCATGTAACCCACAACAATTCTCGACTTTGTTTTTGCCATCTTGCCTGGAACTTACTACCAAAATCAACCAGATAATTACCGTCACTCTTGTCTTTTAAACATGCTCTCAATAAAGACAACCCAGCTCTTTCGGAACAACTCAAAGTTGAATACAGAGATAACAGAGACTCAAAACCAACAACAATTATTCTGCTTTCTTTACGATTTTGTAGAATTTATGCTATCATATATTGATAAGGGACACTTTTTGATGACTTTCTTTATACATAGTCATGTTAATTTATAATCGTACCCATGTTTTTACCGAATATATATGAACATTAACATATCACTGATCAATTGCATAAAAAAATAATTTCTTTTTCGACGTAAGACAGTGGTGTGATTAAAATCAAGTGCAGGTAATATGTTGTTTGCATATTGTTTGTGAGTTTGGCAACGTAAAATTTAGAAGAGTCTCTCCAAACCTTGAATTTGAACAATAAGCTATAGAGTGGTTGCAATACGTTACTTGCTTCGATACATATTTAAGGCTTTGATAAATTTCATCATAAACCATCAACACATAACGAATATGGTAGTAAAGTTACACCTCATTTTGTAAACAACAGATGGACGATATCTGTCCAACGAAAAGCAACCCAAAACATCGATTGCTTGTTCAAGTCGTCATTTCTCAATGTAAAAAATAATTAAAGCTTATATATAAAGGTATGTGAATTTAAGAAACAATGAGATAGGGCACAACATTGGCCCATAAAATGAAAGCTTTGAACGCCTATAAGACCATAGTTACAGTGGTTACACTGGTTTATTATAAGGCGTGTATGCCTTGTGTAACAACCAGTTACATCGAACATTTTCAAGGTTGAACCTCAAAAGTCTAGTCTTCATGTCGACATCTTAGTTACAATGAGTTACAGCAAAGTTTTTGGAAAGTTCAAAAAAGTGATTTTTTTTCTTTCTCAAATATCGGGCTGGCGGTTACATTGGTTGAATTCGGTTACATCAGATTCACCGAAAATTTTCAAAGTTCAACATCAAAAACGTGTTTTCATGTCGACATCTTATCAGAGTTATGCAGTTACATTACTTACAATGAGTTACAGCAACCATTTTAAAAAGTTTGAGAAAATGTTGTTGTTTTTTCTATCTGAAATATCTGGTTACGCGGTTACATTGGTAACAACCGGGGAACATCGGGTACATCAAAAATTTCAAAGTTCAACATCAAAAATCGAGTTTCCTGGTCGACATCTGATCAGAGTTAAGTGGTTACAATAGTAACAATGAGTTACAGTAAAGTTTTTGAAATGTTTGAAAAAGTGTTGGTTTTTTCTATCTGAAATATCGGGTTACGCGGTTACATTGGTAACAACCGGTTACATCGGTTACATCTAAAATTGTCAAAGTTCAACATCAAAAATCGAGTTTTCATGTCGACATTTGATCAGAGTTATGCGGTTACAATTGTTACAATGAGTTACAGCAAAGTTTTTGATAATGTGTGTTTTTCTATGTCAAATAACGGGTTACGCGGTTACATTGGTTACAATAAGTTACAGCAAAGTTTTTAAAAAGTTTGGAAAAGTGTTGTTTTTCTATCTTAGGTATCGAGTTACGCGGTGTCATTGGTAACAACCGGTTATGTCGGTTACATCGAAAAAAAATAAAGTTCAACATCAAAAATCGAGTTTTCAGGTCGACATCTGATCAGAGTTATACGGTTACAATGGTTACAATGAGTTGCAGCAAAGTTTGAAAAAAAAAATCTATGTCAAATATCGGGTTACATGGTTAGATTGGTTACCACTGGTAATATCAGTTACATCGAAAATTGTCAAAGTTCAACATCAAAAATCGAGTTTACAGGTCGAATCTGATGAGAGTTATGCGGTTACAATAGTTACAATGAGTTACAGCAAAGTTTTTGAAAAGGTGTGTTTCTTCTATGTCAAATAACGGGTTACGCGGTTACAATGAGTTACAGCAAAGTTTTTAAAAAGTTTGGAAAAGTGTTGTTTTTCTATCTTAGATATCGAGTTACGCGGTGTCATTGGTAACAACCGGTTACGTCGGTTACATCGAAATAAATTAAAGTTCAACATCAAAAATCGAGTTTTCAGGTCGACATCTGATCAGAGTTATACGGTTACAATGGTTACAATGAGTTGCAGCAAACTTTGAAAAAAAAATTCTATATCAAATATCGGGTTACATGGTTACATTGGTTACAACTGGTAACATCAGTTACATCGTAAAAATTTCAAAGTTCAACATCAAAAATCGAGTTTACAGGTCGAATCTGATGAGAGTTATGCGGTTACAAAAGTTACAACAAAGTTTTTGGAAAGTGTTTTTTTTCTATCTGAAATATCGAGTTACGCGGTAACATTGGTTACAACCGGTTACATTTGTTATATTGAAAAAAATCAAAATTCAACATCAAAAATCGAGTTTTCTGGTCGAAATCTTATCAGAGTTATGCGGTTACATTTGTTACAATGAGTTTCAGCAAAGTTTTTGAAAAGTTTGAAAATCGATCTGCAATCATAAATAAAACCATTCATGAGAAACAAAAGCCGGTTCAACAACAGAAACTAATATTGCCAATTGTCTTGCGTTCATCGACAATTTTGCCCAAATCATGCGAATGAATATGTTAAAGTTTTAAACATGATTAACATTAACTTAAAGCGGGTAACCAGTCATCAAAATTAAACATAATGGCAAATGGCTCAATAAATTTACAAGGTTATTTGAATATCGGAAAACTTAATTAAATAAACCGCTGTATAACACGGAAAATTTTAAAGGATGTTCGGATTGGTAATTGTTTACATAAGGCCAGTTGTGCAAACAGAAGCGTCCTAAATGAATAACATGTTTTTGCCTCAAGTGTTTACAAATCAATACACGGTGCCATATTTTTCTATAAATTATGAAAAACGGTGTGAAATGTTTTATTGAAAATAAACAAATGAACCAAATACGGGTTTCTGTTTAAAAGAAACCATAACACTACAAACGAGGCGGCTGTACTGAATGCAATAAAGAATTCTGCACCATTATGATTTCAGTACACATAGAACATGAGAGTTATAGGTTGTGCATACGTTTTTCAGAATATAGCCCCAATTCATGATTATGATCTGTAATAAGTGGACATATTAAGAACGTCGTTCAAGCAAGAAAGTGAAACACGATTTGGGTTATTATAATAAATGACAATTCTATCCTAGGTTAAAGCCCCTTCTGACATGGTTTACGGCGAGAAGCAGGGCCATGAAAGGGGACAGGCAGACAGCGGGTTTGGTAGTAGGGTCTATATCAAGATATACAGTGCCAAGCTTGCTTCCAGCTTCTATTGACACTTCTGGTATAATGACATGTTTTATCTATTAGTCAAAATGCTCAATTATATTCTTATAGTCTTATAGTCTAGCAGTTGAATATACACATTCATAATGAAAATACACAAACTGGTCAAGATTAAAAATATTCATTATCACAATAAACACACATGTAGCACGTCATGATTATATCTTCAGGAACACATTCACCAGGTCTAGTTTGCAAGTGTTAACTATGACAATATGAACCCATGTAGCAGGTCTAGTTTGTAAGTGTTAACTATGACAATATGAACAGATGTAGCAGGTCTAGTTTGTAAGTGTTAACTATGACAATATGAACACATGTACCAGGTCTAGTTTGCAAGTGTTAACTATGACAATATGAACCCATGTAGCAGCTCTTGTTTGTAAGTTTTAACTACGACAGTATGACAACATGAAGCAGGTCTAGTTTTTAAGTCTTAACTGCGACAATATTAACACCTAAAGCAGGTTAAGTTGGTAAGTTTCAACTATTACAGTATGAACACATGTAGCATGTCTAGTTTGTGATGTTTTAAATACGACAGTATGCACACATGTAGCAGGTCTAGTTGGTAAGTGATAGCTATGACAGTATGCACACATGTAGCAGGTCAAGTTTGTAAGTGTTAACTATGTCACTATGAACACATGTAGCAGGTCTAGAATGTAAGTGTTAACTATGTCAATATGCACACATGTAGCAGGTCTAAGTGTGAGTGTTAACTATGACAATATGAATACATGTAGCAGGTCTAGAATGTAAGTGTTAACTATGACAATATGAACACATGTAGAAGGTCTAGAATGTATGTGTTCGCTATGTCACTATGCACACATGTAGCAGGTCTAGAATGTAAGTGTTCACTGTGTCACTATGCACGCATGTAGCAGGTCTTGTTTGTGGGTGTTAACTATGTCACTATGAACACATGTAGCAGGTCTAGTTTGTAAGTGTTAACTATGTCACTATCAACACATGTAGCAGGTCTTGTTTAGAGGTGTTAACTATGACAATATGAACACATGTAGCAGGTCTAGTTTGTAAGTGTTAACTATGACAATATGAACACATATAGCAGGTCTAGTTTGTAAATTTTAACTATGACGTATGAACACAAGTAGCATGTCTAGAATGTAACTGTTAACTACGACAATGTGAACACATGTAGCAGGTCTAGTTTGTAAGTTTTACCTATGACAATATGAACCCATGTAGCAGGTCTTGTTTGTAAGTGTTAACTATGACAATATGAACACATGTAGCAGGTCTAGTTTGTAAGTTTCAACTATGACAATATGAACACATGTAGCTGGTCTAGTTTGTAAGTGTTAACTATGTCACTATGAACACATGTAGCAGGTCTAGAATGTACGTGTTCACTATGTCACTATGCACACATGTAGCAGGTCTAGAATGTAAATGTTCACTATGTCACTATGAACACATGTAGCAGGTCTAGAATGTAAGTGTTCACTAAGTCACTTTGCACATATGTAGCAGGTCTAGAATGTAAGTATTCACTATGTCACTTTGAACACATGTAGCAGGTCTATAATGTAAGTGTTCACTATGCAACTATGAACACATGTAGCAGGTCTAGAATGTAAATGTTCACTATGTCACTATGCACACATGTAGCAGGTCTTGTTTGTAAGTGTTAACTATGACAATATGAACATATGTAGCAGGTCTTGTTTGTAAATGTTAACTATGACGTATGAACACAAGTAGCATGTCTAGTTTGTACGTTTAAACTATGATAATATGAACCCATGTGGCAGGTCTAGTTTGTAAGTGTTAACTATAACCATATGAATCCATGTAGCAGGTCTAGTTTGTAAGTTTAAACTATGACAATATGAACACATGTAGCAGGTCTAGTTTGTAAGTGTTAACTATTGCAATATGAACACATGTAGCAGGTCTTGTTTGTAAGTTTGAACTAGGACAATACGAACACATGTAGCTGGTCTAGATTGTAACTTTAACTATGACAACATGAACACATGTAGCAGGTCTAGATTGTAACTTTAACCTATGACAGTATGAACACATGTAGCAGGTCTAGTTTGTAAGTGTTAACTATGACAATATGAACACATGTAGCAGGTCAAGTTTGTAAGTTTTAACTATGACAATATGAATACATGTAGCAGGTCTAGTTTGTAAGTTTTAACTATGACAATATGAATACATGTAGCAGGTCTAGATTGTAACTTTTACCTATGACAATATAAACACATGTAGCAAGTCTAGTTTGTAAGTTTTAACTATGACAATATGAATACATGTAGCAGGTCTAGATTGTAACTTTTACCTATGGCAATATGAACACATGTAGCAGGTCTAGTTTGTAAGTGTTAACTATGACAATATGAACACATGTAGCAGGTCTAGATTGTAAGTGTTAACTATGACAATATAAACACATGTAGCAGGTCTAGTTTGTAAGTTTGAACTTGGACAATACGAACACATGTTGCAAGTCTAGTTTGTAAGTTTTAACTATGACAATATGAATACATGTAGCAGGTCTAGTTTTTAAGTGTTAACTATGACAATATGAACACATGTAGCAGGTCTAGTTTGTAAGTTTTAACTATGACAATATGAATACATGTAGCAGGTCTAGATTGTAACTTTTACCTATGACAATATGAACACATGTAGCAAGTCTAGTTTGTAAGTTTTAACTATGACAATATGAACACATGTAGCAGGTCTAGATTGTAACTTTTACCTATGAAAATATGAACACATGTAGCAGGTCTAGTTTGTAAGTGTTAACTATGACAATATGAACACATGTAGCTGGTCTAGTTTGTAAGTTTTAACTATGACAATATGAACACATGTAGCTGGTCTAGTTTGTAAGTTTTACCTATGACAATATGAACACATGTAGCAGGTCTAGTTTGTAAGTGTTAACTATGACAATATGAATACATGTAGCAGGTCTAGTTTGTAAGTGTTAACTATGACAATATTAACACATGTAGCAGGTCTAGTTTGTAAGTGTTAACTATGACAATATGAACACATGTAGCAGGTCTAGTTTGTAAGTGTTAACTATGACTATATGAACACATGTAGCAGGTCTAGTTTGTAAGTGTTAACTATGACAATATGAACACATGTAGCAGGTCTAGTTTGTAAGTGTTAACTATGACAATATGAGCACATGTAGCTGGTCTAGTTTGTAAGTTTTAACTATGACAATATGAACACATGTAGCTGGTCTAGTTTGTAAGTTTTACCTATGACAATATGAACACATGTAGCAGGTCTAGTTTGTAAGTGTTAACTATGACAATATGAACACATGTAGCAGGTCTAGTTTGTAAGTGTTAACTATGACAATATGAACACATGTAGCTGGTCTAGTTTGTAAGTTTTAACTATGACAATATGAACACATGTAGCTGGTCTAGTTTGTAAGTTTTACCTATGACAATATGAACACATGTAGCTGGTTTAGTTTGTAAGTGTTAACTATGACAATATGAACACATGTAGCAGGTCCAGTTTGTAAGTTTTACCTATGGCAATATGAACACATGTAGCAGGTCTAGTTTGAAAGTGTTACCTATGAATCAAGCGCCTAACCAGAGTCCAAATAACCCAATTGTGATTAATACCATGCATATTAAGGGGTCAAAATTACCCTTTAATGCATTATGCCCTTTTTATGCAAAAAAATGATGTATGCCCTTTCTTATGTCCAATGAATACTTATGTGTTTTGTATTAACAAGCATCACTGTATGAACTTGTGATGATGAACATTTAAAGCCAACAGATAATATACCATGTAACAATTTCAACATCAGAAAATCTTATAACAGTGTTCCTCATTGAATGCAAATGATTTCAACGATCGCCTTATTAATGAAAAACCTGATTAGTTGTCAACATTTTTTTTTTCCAATGAGAAGTCAATATTTCTCATGTCTTTCAGTACATTTATTTCAATAAATCAGTTTTAAGTTGTTATTGATTCGATACATATAAACAGTGGCTACTTCAATTTAATTATACATTTTTTTGCATGAATAATAATGCAATGAAACAATCAATGTATTATTAAGAGGTGTATATAATAGTTGAGACCATGCAAAAGTATTTGGCCACGTGTTATACCAACATCAGTCAATGCCCATTTCGTAAGATGAAGATCACTACAAATTAAAATGTTGTTAGTATGTACTTACACAAAATAAATCGTTATGCGACTCAGTCGCATTAAACCACTATCTTCGTAGTAAGAAAATAATTGTTTACACCTTAATTATAGATTCTACATATCTTTTTTAATTTACGGATTCTCAATTTACACATTTCTTGCAATTGTTAAATTTCAAAGTATCATCGAGTGTTCTATTAAGATAGAGAATTAGATAACGAAGCCATTATAGATGTACTTTAAACTTGAAGCCATACCAGATATATGAAGAACACTACTTGCACGTATAAATAGACTAAACGAACATGGAAATTCCCTGTTGAAAAAAGAATTATCTGGATGTATAAATAGACTTAACAGCCATGGGAACCCAGAGTGTTACTTAATTTACCTGAACGTAATTCCCAATCATTACTAAATTTACCTGGACGTATAACTAACGGTCATGGATATTTCCTGTTGATAATAAAATTATACCTGGACGTATTTTAGACTTAAGTCGTATATTTAAATGTCGATGACTCTGTGATGTAAGTTAATTGATTTCTTTCATTAAAAGGATTATATATGTTTCATACAGGAATCGTCTGGTATTAAATGCATAGTGAAATTGTGTCAAGATAATTTTGTATTACTAAGGATTAAGTACAAATACGCTTTGATAATATTTTCTTGCGATTTATAACCAATTTGTTTTTTAGTTTAAAAAGTAATCGTTCAATTAATTTGCTTGTTTCGATTCCGGACTTTTAACCTGCACTCTCACAGATTGAACGTTTTGACAAATGTTTTTATTTTTTTTCTTAGAACGAGCCATTTTTACCGAAAATCCATGGAAAACAAATATATTAGAGTGCTGAAAAAAATATATCGCAGATTTGTATACTTAAGTTCAAAAATTGATGTTTTATGTATTTTTCTTAAACCGTAAGTAACGGTTTAAGCCATAAATCATTAATTTTCGAATGGAAATATGAAAATCTGTTATCTGTTTATTTGTCAGCAATCTTATATCATCGGTTTGCAGATATTTATGCATTTTTTTTCTCTTTCCAAGACAAAAAAAAGTTGTAATAAATGTATATCTGTGGTAGTGCAGCTTTAAGAAAACGGACCTGTGTATTCTCATTTGACAAATTTTAAAATGTTTACGGACGTATCTTTTGTTTGCGTCAATATATTATCTCCCATATCGGAATGTTAGCGAGTAGGCGGACTTTAATATTTCAATAACAAGCGACTTGGATATCACTTGTGTCGCACGTTATTTACTGAGCTTTGTACTTGAAAATTTGGTTCCCATCAGTCATGTCACCAACTGCCATAGTGATTGAAATTATAATTTCATCATAATTTTGTGTTGTTGGCGAAGTAAGTATTGCTATTGATTCGATTAATACCCGTTCTTCTATAAAAGTGAAACCCAAATAGTTGGCCTAGTTTATGACAATTTGGCTATTATTTAAATTCATGTGAACCTCATCTTAACCATTTGTGTCACATTGAGCGTGTACTTACTTCCCCTTGATCTAAACAAACTTTTGCTTATAAACGGTAGGTTTGTTTATTTCCGAATAAATCTTTATTTAAATGTATGCAACCTTTTCAAAAACAAATTCTGTGTTTTGTTAAGATCAAGGATGCTGCTTTTTAATTGAGAGATAGTTTAGGTAGTAATTGTGCATAACGCTGCTTATCATGGTGTAGGGTTAGGTTTTACTTTATGACTATTTAATATATAGAATTGTTGTGTATTTTAATGAAAGTATGATTATTTGGTGTAATAAGGATTATTGTTTGAGTAACATTGTCAAGTGTTAGATAAGATTTATTTTCTTTGTGTAGTTGTATACAACTTTAGAATCTTTATTTGGCCTTCTGTATGGAAAAAGAGACATAAATCGAATGAAATATTGTTTTCCGAGGTGTGGGAATAACTTATGTGTGCCTTGGTCACGACCAGTAGGTGTTACCATACCGTTTGAAGGGTAGAAGCTATTGAATAACTTCGGTCAGCATTTAAAGCTGCACTCTCACAGATTGAACGTTTTGGCGAAAATCCATGGGAACCAGTTATATAAGACTGCTGACAAAAAATTAGATCACATATTTTTGTATTTAAGTTCACAGTTTTGTGCATTTTTCTTAAACTGTTTAAGCCATAAAACGTTAAATTTCGAACAGAAATATGAAAATCTACGATATGATTTTTTGTAAGCAATCCTTTATCATTGGTTTGCAGATATTTATGCAAAAATGTGCTCTTTCCAAGAAAACAAATTAAAAAAGTTGTAAAAATGGTATATCTGTGAGAGTACAGCTTTAAGAAAATGTTATATAAAACCCATGAACAAAAATGTCTTATAGAAAACCCCAATTTATTTCCTTGTTTCGATTTGGTATACTGCTAACGCGATACCTATTTAATACATACTTTCGAAGTCCAGTTCTATGTAATCTGCTTCATGTAGCTAAATTGCCAGTTTATATGCATGTTTTTTGTGAAAGAGCAAGAAATGTACGGTAAAAATTAGAAAACAATCCACACTGAGACAAACAAGAAAAGCAGAAACAAAGAAAGCGTTAATACAGTTTTACTTGGCGACCAAAGATCTCGAAGGTTGTAAAAATAATTACATTAAGAGGTATAAATTGTAAGTGAATAACGAATTATAAATTCATATACATTCTGACATTCTTTCGAAGTAACATTACTATTCTTTGATTCTTTTGTGGATCTTTGAGGTTGCATAAGAATCAGTTGTTCCAAATTTGTGGGACAGAAGATTAACGTGGTAATTCGACATAGGGTTTAAGTCAAATTGTAAAGATTCTTATGATGAGAAAAAAATATTTCAAAGATTTTCACCATTGTGTACTCTTTAAAATTATTGAATACACAGTTTTGCTGTTCATGTTGTTTTTGTTCGAATAAATTTTGCTTGGACAAAACTGGAGCGACGAACGTGGGTTCGCTCCCTACAACAACCAGAACATTTTTTATATTTAAATTGTATTTTTTTGTCTGCGATCTCGGTATCATAGAGTAAAATATTTAAGAATAAGTGTTACCGGGAAAATTTATTTTGGTAAAAAACGTGAGCTAGTCCCTTTAGTAATCAACTGTATTTCCTGACCTGTCGGTGAGATATTGCCTTTAAGTGTATACACTGATCATGAGAATATAATGCTAGGTGTGCGCATTCGTTTTGTTTTGCAAATAGGGTTTTTGAAATTAACTAACATATACTGATCTGAATATATATCGTTGTGCAATAAGTCAATGCGTCACAAAAATACCCGTTACTTTTTAAGACTAACATGTTTGTGTAATCTTGCTTAATTCGTACTAAAACGTCTTAGGCTCCACTAACTTCTTAATACTAGCAATCCTATCCAATTAGTTGTGTGGATCTTAAATTAGCTTTAAATATGAATAATATTAATTACCGATTGATTATTGTCGTTTTTAAACCAAACTTGATAAAAACCAACTGACATTTTCATTCCTGATCTAAAAGTTCAATAAGTATCCATATAATATATGCAAGTCGTAAATTGTAATAATAATTTGCAATATCTGCGCAAACGTGGAATAGTTTTTAGATTGCAATTAATGAAGATACAATTTGTGAGCTTGCAATATTGATTGATAGAAAATTTTATTGAGGACGAGCATTTTTGCAGATTTATAATTACTCATGAAGTTCATTTAATATGATCATTATTACACTGAACTATTAAACATTTTACACATATCATCAAAATAAAATCCGAAACGCTTGAACCGCCACAATTTGTAACTCTCGCTTCAGATTGCCTTGATTGGACTTCCCCCTTTACCAATACAGTAATACAATTTAAGATAAAACCATGGAAAACTACTGCTAAATGTCAATATTTATATAAAAAAAGTACAGAAACAATTCCAGTAGTCGAACGTTTAACATAATCCCCGTGCAATTGCACAGGGTCATCGCCAATGACACGGAACAGATAAACACACATCCACAAACCAGAGACTATGCGCTGTCCTTCATATACAAAATACTGTGATTATGTTTAGATATCTTGCTGGTGTCTGCATTCCAAGCATATAAACTATACGTGGTAGCAATGATCACGAACTGTAGCGACATACATATCCGTATCCGACTATTTGTAAACATGTATGTACTCGTACTGTGAACGACTTTAATCGCACATCGCGTGATTATATAATACTGGGTGACTCACGGTTTAACCGGCATTGTCATTTGGGCTCGGTGACCTAGTTCTTAACCCTAGATGACCCATATTCGAATTTGAGCTAGAAATCATCAAAACAACCTTTCTGACAAATATCCAGGATATTTGGGCTGAAAATGTTACCTCTAGAGTGTTAACAAGGTATTTCCATATTTGGGCTCTGTGACCTAGTTTTTGACCCCAGATGACCAATATTCGAACTTGAGCTAGAAATCATCGAAACAACCTTTCTGACAAATTTCCAGGATATTTGGGCTAAAAATGTTACCTCGAGAGTGTTAACAATGTATTTACATAGTTGGGCTCTGTGACCTAGTTCTTCGATTGTATTGAATTTAAGTACGAGAAATAAAAAGATTGTATTTAAAATCAAATAAAGGGAGATAGTAGTAGTTGTAGTAGTAGTAACAGTAGCAGAAGCAGTAGTAGTAGGGGTAGTAGTAGTAGTAGTAGTAGTAGCAGTGGCAGTAGCAGTAGTAGTAGCAGTAGTAGTAGTAGTAGTAGTAGTAGCAGTAGTAGTAGTAGTAGCAGTAGTAGTAGTAGTAGTAGTAGCAGTAGTAGTAGTAGTAGTAGCAGTAGTAGTAGTAGTAGTAGTAGTAGTAGCAGTAGTAGTATTAGTAGTAGTAGTAGGGGTAGTAGCAGTGGCAGTAGCAGTAGTAGTAGTAGTAGTAGTAGTAGTAGTAGTAGTAGTAGTAGTAGCAGTAGCAGTGGCAGTAGTAGTAGTAGTAGTAGTAGTAGTAGTAGTAGTAGTAGTAGTAGTAGTAGTAGTAGTAGTAGTAGTAGTAGTAGTAGCAGTAGTAGCAGTGGCAGTAGCAGTAAAAGTAGTAGTAGTAGTAGTAGTAGTAGTAGTAGTAGTAGTAGTAGTAGTAGTAGTAGTAGTAGTAGTAGTAGTAGCGGTAGCGGTAGCGGCAGCGGCAGCGGCAGCGGTAGCATAGCGGCAGTGGCAGTAGCAGTAGCAGTAGCAGTGGCAGTGGCAGTAGCAGTAGCAGTAGTAGTAGTAGTAGTAGTAGTAGTAGTAGTAGTAGGGGTAGTAGTAGTAGTAGTAGTAGGGGTAGTAGTAGTAGTAGTAGTAGTAGTAGTAGTACCAGTGGCAGTAGCAGTAGTAGTAGTAGTAGTAGTAGTAGTAGTAGTAGTAGTAGTAGTAGTAGTAGTAGTAGTAGTAGTAGCAGTGGCAGTAGTAGTAGTAGTAGTAGTAGTAGTAGTAGTAGTAGTAGTAGCAGTAGCAGTGGCAGTAGCAGTAGTAGTAGTAGTAGTAGTAGCAGTGGCAGTAGCAGTAGTAGTAGTAGTAGTAGTAGTAGAAGTAGTAGGGGTAGTAGTAGTAGTAGTAGTAGTAGTAGTAGTAGTAGTAGTAGTAGGGGTAGTAGTAGTAGTAGTAGTAGTAGTAGTAGTAGTAGTAGTAGTAGTAGTAGTAGTAGTAGTAGTAGTAGTAGTAGTAGTAGTAGTAGTAGTAGTAGGGCAAGTAGTAGTAGTAGTAGTAGTAGTAGTAGTAGTAGTAGTAGTAGTAGTAGTAGTAGTAGTAGGGGTAGTAGTAGTAGTAGTAGTAGTAGTAGTAGTAGTAGTAGTAGCAGTAGTAGTAGTAGTAGTAGTAGTAGTAGTAGGGCAAGTAGTAGTAGTAGTAGTAGTAGTAGTAGTAGTAGTAGTAGTAGTAGTAGTAGTAGTAGTAGTAGCGGCAGCGGCAGCGGCAGCGGCAGCGGTAGTAGTAGTGGTGGTAGTGGTGGTAGTGGTGGTAGTGGTAGTAGTGGTAGTAGAAGTAGTAGTAGTAGTAGTAGTAGTAGTAGTAGTAGTAGTAGGGGTAGTAGTAGTAGTAGTAGTAGTAGTAGTAGTAGTAGTAGTAGTAGTAGTAGTAGTAGTAGTAGCAGTAGTAGCAGCAGTAGTAGCAGTAGTAGTAGTAGTTGTAGTAGTAGCAGTAGTAGTAGTAGTAGTAGTAGTAGTAGTAGTAGTAGCAGTAGCAGTAGCAGTAGCAGTAGCAGTAGTAGTAGTAGTAGTAGTACCAGTGGCAGTAGCAGTAGTAGTAGGGGTAGTATTAGTAGTAGCAGTAGCAGTAGTAGTAGTAGTAGTAGTAGTAGTAGTAGTAGTAGTAGTAGTAGTAGTAGTAGTAGTAGTAGTAGTAGTAGTAGTAGTAGTAGCAGTGGCAGTAGCAGTAGTAGTAGTAGTAGTAGTAGTAGTAGTAGCAGTAGCAGTAGCAGTAGCAGAAGCAGTAGCAGTAGCAGTAGCAGTAGCAGTAGCAGTAGTAGTAGTAGTAGTAGAAGTAGTAGTAGTAGCAGTAGTAGTAGAAGTAGCAGTAGCAGTAGTAGTAGGGGTAGTAGTAGTATTGTCTGCCATCTGTTATTTGCTAAACAATATTTATATACTTCACTGCAGACTGTTGGGCACCGAGTAACCCTGCCAGACGATGTCTGACGGTCCCAAGCCCGCTAAAAGGAGAGGGTGTTAAAGACAAATGTAAGAACAAACAATGCGAATCGCTAATGCACTGATATTCGTGATATTTTATTTGCTATTCTACTTTAGTTAAAGATATTTCTAATTTTAGTACTCATGAATGTGTACAAAGGATCAAAACTAAATGCAGACAATAGGAACCTGTTCTATTCACACTATAAATAATGTTAACCTGACCTAAAAAAAAACTTTGCTTTCATAATTATGTTTCAGGAAGCAAACAGCGGTCCGTATATTTTTTTTAAAAGATGGTATTTGACTGCACGTTTGATCAGAGAAGATTGAGATGGGTTACTGTTGGATTGCTGATTTTAACTTTTTGCCAGACAATCATTTTCATCGGTCTGAGTTCGGGATTGCGTTTTAAACGGACATCTTCAACACCCGAGCCCAGCAGGCAGTGTTTGGCATGTGATGATCTCAAACCAGCCCTTTATAATTTTGTACACAACGAAAAGGAAATAAATTCTCTGCGGCAAAGTCATAACTATTCACTATGTTGCGGCACCTTCGACAATGTTATGAAGCTACGAATTGAAAGGGTACGTTTAAGAAGAAAAGTTATTTAATGTAGTATATAAATATATATCATGAAAGTGTTCCTTCTGTCAAGTTTAACTTTTGTTCGTGCATAGCTTGATGACGGCTTTGTACTTTATTTCAGGAATTATCATTGCAGTACTACGACACCAGCAACTCTGATCCAAGTAAACAATTTTCTCTTTGTTATACAATGGTAAAATTTGATATCAAGTTTTTCGTAGAAGCCTTGGAACTGAACAAAACTCAATTTCATTAACATAAATACAACATTAATTGTCATTTAATACAATTGCCATCATAAAAATCACGGAAAAACGAAACTATGACAAGTCAGTTAAATTCAAGGTCAATGACAAGAACGGGTCTAGTGTCATCATAGAAAGTCGAATGATTTTGATTTAGAAATGGCAACAACAATATGTAACGTAAGGTTTTGCATCTTTAAAAGTTGTGAGTGTTTAACTAGTAGATTGGAATGAGTATGTTTAACATGCAATAAACGATAAAAGGATAATATTATACACAGGATCATTACTTTAAGCTACACCTCAACCAGGACCGATAGAGAAATTCAGAGTAAGAGTATTATAAGTACAATGAATCCGTTAACATTTTATGATATGCACAGTAGCAAGAATTCAGAAAACGAGTGGTGATAATTTGTTTAATGAGTAGTGTGCTACTTCACTGGTTATAATGTCAAAATTTTATTCGAATATTATATAAGCAATTTGCAGCTCGATAGTTTTGAAGGCCAATATGCTCTTTACAAAACTGTCATGATCAATACCTTATTGAACTAGCGAGCAGTTAACTATAAATGCGATACATTGCTGTTGCCTTTGAGTGTGAAATTCTAAGTCAAAATAGTTTTACCCTTAAGCAGTAAAACTAGTTGCATATCTGTCCATTGTAATCTATTCCTTTAGTTTGTTCGAACTCAATTATATCGAATAATGCATGTTGTTCCAATGCTGATTCTGTTTTACTACAGGTATAATTGGAGAATTATTTATCGAAGATTGTGAACTTGAAAGCGATATGAAAACGCCGAAAGCTAAACTGGTCGGGGTAGTGGATAGCGTTCCAAGTGCTATTACTAAAGGTAACCATAATATATCTGTTATATTAGACGTTTAAAAATTAAAATATAATTCGAAGGAAAATCATTCAATTTTTTATTCATCGTGATTTTAATATTCATTTACTCTGAGTACGTATTTACAACCAGTATATTAATAACTACCTTTATACAAAAATACATATATTTGACCAATCCTTTGTATAACTTTCGGTCAAGTTAAGATCTCATTATAAACAACGGTTATTGTTTCTTGTGCATAGGCCATTCAAAGATCCGATGGAACAAAAACAACCGCACATTCACTGAAAACAATTGCATTCATCTGGAACTCGAAGGGGAAATCTTCATACGAAAGCCAGGCTATTACATAGTATCGTCAACGCTCCATGTTAACACCTCGGGAACATACAACACAACAAGAAGTTTTAGTCACCACATTAATCTACTGTCCCACATGCTTGGAACGACCGGTTCCCTAATGCAACGCCAACGATCCATGAAAGAATCAGGGGACGGTGTCTTTACAAGCTTAATGTCTGCAGTTTTCAAGCTTCAAAAGTATGATAGGATTTCTGTATCTGTGAGCCATCCAGAATATATAGCTCGTAGCTTTTCAGCTGACAATTTTCTGGCATACTTCACTTACAATTTGAACTAAGGCTTTGTTATTTGATTTTTACGATACCTTTGATTGCAGTTGATTAATCATTTTGCATCCTATATGACTTATTTTTAACAAGCATTTCCGCTGTCCGCAGTCCATTTTTGTTTTATCAATGATACCACTCTTAATATTAGTAATTTATAAGTATGTTTAGGTGTAAGCCTAATTGATTACAAACATTTCTAGTGTCTTAACAATACCATAAAATCACAACAGTGTAGTAAATCAATTGATGCTTGTACAATGATTAATTTTAGTTTCTTCCTTAAACTTTCTTGCTGGCTTAATTAATGTTTAGGAACTTTAATAATGATAATGCATAATTAGACTCAATAGCGTGTATCATCACCTTAGGACAATAACTTAATAAATACATATAGAAAAAAGACACAGATACTACGTTGTCATCTAAAGTACAAACCGTTACATATTAAAATATATAGAGTTGTTCTCATGAATGAAGGGTCGTTGTATTCACAGTATGTTTTGAAAAATGAATAACACCTTTTATAATTTCATTGCATGGTAACTTCTGACATTAGACTGTTTTATTTTCAATTACCAATCGTTACATACAATCTGAGTCATGATATGATCAAAAGCTAGATGTTATAATAGGAAACTGATATCAAAGACCACATACAATGCTCACAGTTGGTTTTACTCGATAATTCTTTGTTGACCGATTTTACTGACAAACATAATCATGGTCTTAGATAAAATACGGCACAAGCTTCGTAACAAAATTACGATGCTTAGATATATGTGACTATGCTACTATTTTATTATTAAGTGAAAATATTTACAAAATATCAGAAGAAAATTGGTTGACAGGTAAAACTTCATAACATATAACATACTGTTGTAAAAATAATTTTCACAAAACATCATTGCACAATATTCCATGATTTTCTGTAAAAAATCATATTTTGTTATTGGAAACATTTTCTTAAATAAATACTAAATGCATAACTACAAGCCAGGAATCTCCTCGCTTGAAATTTATCATGCCTGTTTATAGTGTATATCGTTTTATTTTATTATGACGACATTTTATATGATTTTGCCATATTTGGTTGCCTTTTGTCATAGTTGATGTTAAATTTATATTAAGTCTTGAGTTTTACCATTTAGGAGAAATAATTGCATAAGTTAGTGTATTTGACACAGCATTTCATTTCATTTCATTGGTTAAGGACATATCTTTTGAATACATATTAAAAACGCTAATGCAAGGTTAAAATATATATCTGGAAGAAAGTTTACCTTACAAAACACACCAAGAAACTCCTTGTCATGGCCTTAATTCAATGCCATTTTGATTTTGCCTGTTCTATGTGGTATCTTGGTCTGATCAAGTTACTTAAAACCAAGCTCCAAACCACACAAAATAAATTAATGAGGTTTGTTTTGGATCTAGATGCAATGTCTCACATTGGCCCACATTTTAAATCACTCAACTGGTTACCTGTTCACAAACGTGAAGACCAGAGGCATCTCTTTAAAATGAAAAATTGCATGGACTACATGGGAGACAATTGTATCTCACAAGATACTGTACACACACATAGGACAAGGTTATGTAAGAAAGGGGCTTATGTTGCTCCAGACGTCACAGGTTTTGGGTTAAAGTCCTTCTTCTTTTCTAGAATTTCCTTATGGAACAAATTGCCATCTAGTATAGAACAGACTAAAAAAAATACCTGTTTTTAAATTGCTAGTAAAGAATATTTTTTTTAGATAATTTGGTAAATTTTTTATGGTATTAAAAAGGCTGGAGATTTAATTTAGTTTTTTTTCATTTATCTATTCAATGTTTTTAAGTATAGGAACTGTTTTAACTTAACCTCGCATTTTATTAGTACTACATACTGTCATATTCATACTATAATGTGATAATTAATATAGAACTTTCTCAACTTATAACTTATTATGTAAAGTGACGATACAACTACGGCAATATTTATTTTAATGCATCAAGACTTACTTTTAATATACTTGTGCAATTTCGATTACAGCTATTTTATTATTTAAATATACAATGCTTTCCCATGCCATGCCACCAAAACAAAGGACCACAATGGAAATAAGAGGTTTCTCTTTTTTGTGTCATCCTTAGTTCGGTGTGCCTGCCATGGCTATTTATAATATCATGTATGTATAATGTTATTTAGTATACATGTTGTTTATTTTAAATGTCCATGATTTGATGATATAATAAATGATTTTTTACAAAACGTTAATGACTTTATGTTGCCATTGTTTTGTAAGCATTTTAATGTAATTCTTGACTCAGGTATATTTCCGGATATATGGAGTTAAAAAGTCTTATTATTTAAATTTTAATGACACAAAAATATATATTATCAATCAAGCTAGAAAGGCTATGATTTCTGTTGTTAACTAAGCTCGTAAATTATTACTGCCTATTGATATACAGCTGAGTCTTTTTGACTCAATTCTATTGTATTATCCTATTCTTATGTATGGATCAAAAGGGTGGGGAATTGAAAACCTGGAGTTCATTGACCGCTTCAAGTTAAAGTTTTGTAAACTTATCCTCTACCTAAAGCAGTCTACACCAAACTGTATGGTTGATGGGGAACTTGGAATTTTACCAATTTCTGTACGTATTGAAAGTCAATTTTTTTTCTTATTGGTGTAATGTTGTTATGTCTTAACATTCGAAAATCTCAAATATTTTGTATAGAACTTTGGTAAATATGTATGCTGACAATGTTTCGAATTTTAGCTGGCATCATTTTGTACAAACCACTTTAAATAGCCTTTGATTGTCAAGCTTTTGGTTATATCAACATGTTAATTCTCCAGTTGCTTTCAAACACCTGGTTAAACATCGACTTAGTGACCAGTTTATCAAAAACTGATTTAGCACAATAGATCAATCAAGTAAATGTCTAAATTATTGCATCTTTGAAAAAGAAATTTCCATTATTTTCATGTATTATCCTCTAACCTTGCTAATATATTGTGTAAATTTCGAACTGTTAATCATAAACTGCCTATTGAAAAAGGAAGATTTTTGAATATAGAAAGAAATAGTGCAGAACATGCAATTTATGCAATGTTAACCACGATGTAATAGCTGATGAATTTCACTATATCTTTAAATGTTCATTTTTTTCTATTCAGATAGAAAACAAATATATTGACGCTTATTATTACAATTATCCTAACACTTTAAAATTTGATCAGCTTACGAATAGTACAAATAAATTACCTTTGTTAAGATTATCTTTATTCTATATAATTATTATTATGTATTATTATTTTATGCTAGTGTTCCTTGTTCACATGATATATTTTTTATAATTATAATAATATGTTTCATTCTGCATCTTTGAACTTTTTAAAATAAAAATCTTGTATATTGTACCCAACCCATTATCGTTATCATTATTATTTTGTTTTAAACATGTTTTAATGTTCATGTTGTTTATTGCATTGTTTTGTCAACTGATGGGTGCACCCATAGCGCCACTGCTTGACAATAATAACAATAAACTTTCTCCTGATATCGTTCCAATTTATTAGTGACTGTCTGTCATGTGTGTACATTATTACGAACATATTGTACTGCTGTATGATGACGATGCCCATTAAATGGGATTATGTATGGTCATACTTTATTTGTAATTACTATTTTTTACTATTTTTTTTTAAATAACACATTGCTGATATGTTTCCTTGAAATGCTTTAGAAATAAGATATAATATATTTTTACACATTTATGCATATCTCCTTTTAGGTGGAAATAAAGATTATGATTTGATTTTATTTGAGATGCTCAGAATGATGATTGACTAATAAAACTTTCCAAAAATGCAACCACAATTATCTCCCTTGTGTCGCATGCTGATGTGCTTGATGTGCACCTCACTGTCCAATAATTTTTACAGCGTTCTTGTAAATGCGATTCATTGACTAAAAAACTTATTGTGTATAGATTGTATTTTTGCTCAACCATATTTAACACAAGGATTAAAATTTGGGATTAGATAATGTCAAAATATAACACTAGAACATTTATTGGATTGTGGATGAAAAGCCCGGCCAATCATTGCGTTGAATTGTTAAAACTTGCAGCAAATTTTCCTTGTGATGTTTAAGATTATATGCATCATGTGCAAGAAAAATATTGTTAGAAATTAGAAAGCCATTATGCTGCGTTTGCATACCTAGTTACTTCGTTTTCGGGCTAGATTTGAACTAATGTGTGGATAACATTACTTTTTGAAATGTTTATCATAATTATATAATTAACATGTTAAATGTTTGATTTATAACTTAAGCGTGATGCGAAGTTGGATTCAAGAATTTCGCTATCGGTGTAGCCTTCCCCTTAATATTTGCATCTGAACTAGATTCTGTGTGTCACTGCTAGTGTGTGTATATATGTGTGTATATACGTATCAATGTATCGTTCTTTGTTTTTCAAATGTGATGTTTTTTGCTCTTGGTGTGTTGGAGTAAAAATCTATCTTCCTACCGTTATTTTGGGCACTCAAGTAAAAAAAGTGAAATTCAGATTTTACCCGATTCATATTACATTATGCACATTCCATTCACGGTTGTGTTAGTATACTTGCCCGTCTCGATTCCAAGTCTATTGGTAAAAGTTCTAACTCGTGCAAGGAGCATATGGATATATACTATTTTCATGGACAGTTTCTAAGTATTTCTTTCTCTGATAAGAGCATGTTTAAATAATACGTACGTCTTCAATCTAGGTAAAGTATTGATATCTGCGTACCAGCTTTGGCATTTTGTATATCTATTTGATTTAATTTGATTTCCTATAAATTAACAGTAGTACTTTTCCAAGTTCCCCGTAAAATACAGTTAAGTTTGTTGATTTTTTACTCCAAGTATATGGCAAACAAATGAATCATTTCTATGTCTGTGGCTGGATTCCTATCCCAGATTTCCGAGCAGTAATTAAGAACTGAGCCCACTTACACATCAAACTGTTTAATTTTCTGATGAACGAAGTGTTCAGTATTATTACATATTTAATATAATTTATTCAATGAGAAGGATGCATGTTGGGCAATAATTTTTTGAGACCTATTAAAGCTGTCATTCCTGACCGCGCCGGGCCGGGCGATACGCCTTATCGAGTTTGAATTCCCGAGGTATATCATGACGCTGTTGATGACATCATGTACGGTCTTAGTGCAGTCTTCTTTTTGACCGGAAGCTGCCTCTGGAACGCCATAGAATACCAGGCTGTCGCGCATGGATATAATTTCAATGTCTTCAAAGTTTTCTTCAGTTTTTTTTTCTTTTTGAGTTAGTCAGAGTTTACACTTTTTTTCGAGTGAGGAGCAACTTTGATGTAGTGTTTTTAGTTCTTTTTCACTTTCTTCACATTTTATGGAGATGAACTGTGAAAACGTTTCCGTTTCCGTTGATTTTATGTCTTTAATTTCCGGCAAGATTTCAGTCGCCCACTGTGACTGGTATCAGGCAACGTATGATACGTTTTTGTGTGTTCTTTTTCTATCAGAATTCTAATACCCTTTGTTAATAAGCTTTTAATTTTACGGAGACGGCCGAGTTTATGATGACGAAAACTACTGAACGCAGTTTCATCGCGCTGTTATGAATGTTTTGTGTCCGATATTCATGCGCTCAATATGTTTTATGAACCAAAAATACTGGTTCCATCACATTTACGTTTTTTTTTTCAGGCTCATAGCGGTTGCACTTTTGACAGAAAGTAGTACTTATTAGTATACACGCATCCTTGTAGCCTTAATAGGAGTCTGTCGAGCTTCGCTCTGTGTAGAGCCCGTAATAATTAAACAATTAAAACCTGAAAACTTAGGAATACCACCTGCATTGGGATAAAAACAAGCACGTTTATCAATAATACATCAGATATCAAGAAAGTTGCATGAAATATAACACACCACTCAAAATATATAAATAAAAATGATACCAAAAAAAACAACAGATAATGTTCATGTCTATTTTAAAATTACAGTGAAATTGTTATAAAACCCTAAAGTAATATTAATTAACCCTTTAATTCTGGAAATTCTTTGAGACCTACTTTTTTGTTCGTGTTGTTTATCGTAATTTCAGCGGTATAAATATTATGTTAAATTAATTACCTTTCACTGTCGGAGATGTCAGTAGAAATATAAACTATTTAAATCTTGGTCGTAGGGAAGGCCGATATTAAGTCGTAAATGAGTTCTTGTATTATGGAAAAGACACATTTTACAGCCTTTTGCATTATTGTTCAACAAACTTTGAAAATTAGGCCATTTTCCTGAATTATGGAGTGATGGATATTAAATACCAATTTATAAAAAGGGTAGATTAACACTTGTCAGAAATTTAAAAGGAATTATGTTGTTACGTGAAATTAGGGAAAGTTAACAAGATCTTTAAATGAACGTTTGGCAATGTGGGCTGAAACTAATTACATATACGTGGAAGCTCAATCAAATATTCGTTTTAAAAATGGGAATTACTGACAATATAATGCACAATTTAATTGTAACCACGCCGGGTCCGGGGAAAAGTGGGGACTTTGATATTCGGTCCAGCAAATCCCGGGTAAAATCCCTGACCTGTGGGGACGAACAAAAAAAAACGCCAAATGCCCCCACAGCCCATGGACCCTAGGTAAGGCCAATTCCCCGCTATAATTTGCGAGAAGAAAAAGGCACAACATTCACCCGGCACGTCGAGGCCACCAATCCCCGGTATACCTCGGACTTGGGGGGGGGGGGAGGGGCGTGATACAATTGACTGGTGCAATATTGTTTTTTTGTTCTTGTTTTTCAAAACTCGTTTTATTTACTAATTCAGGTTACAATGTATGCAACAACATGTATAGGATATATATAAAACGCATGTTAAATTAAATTATTGGTAATCGGGTACAGGAATTCGATATAACTGATTAATAGTACGAAAAACAATAATTATCTATACATGTACATGTATAAAAGCTTAGCTGGGCCACTGTTGTTTTATCCCGTCTACAAAATGGGGCATTATCACACCGTGTCAACTACCTTATTTAGACCGCGGTATAAAACACCAGGGGCTCTGTCTGGCTATATATTTTTTCGTGAAAACATACAAGTACAATGTTATACAGAGTGATAGTAGTATGAGATTTGCATGTCACACAAGTAAAGGTAATCATATATTAGGTAATATCAATTATACTACAGAAATATTCAATTTATACATATCATAACGACACTGTGATTCAATATGGAGACAAATACGTTTCAAGGTTAAGCTATCAATTAATATTTAGTGTTATGGATATATACTTGTATTGGCAAGACATTGCCGGGGGAGGTTGGGAGTGTTCTTGTTCATTATGGATTAGATATATACAATACTAGAAATTTGGGTTAAGAATGAGTTTTACATAGCGGATAAGGTTACAGTTATAAATGATAAACGGCGGATGAGTAAACAAAGCGTACCACCAGTGTAGATGGTATGTGTTCCTCGTTTTCTGCACGAGTTTAGTGCAATGCATGAATGGGAATATTTTAGTGAATGAACGAATAATTTGGTTGTAAATTTGGCCATCGGCGACTGAGAAAAATTGTTTTACATAGATCGACAAATATAAGACAGACACTTACTCAAATCAGTATAAAGAATATATAAATTGCTTTCATGTTCGACCGAATTAGAACAAACATGTGTTTGCGTGCGTGCGTGAATATATACTGACAGTATGCGTGCGTGAACGCGTGAATGCGTGAATGTGTACGTGTGTGTGTGTGTGCGTGCGTGCGTGCGTGCGTGCGTGTGTGATTACGAATTTAGTTTTATTTCATGCATATCGTTTAAATTGTGAACAATATTGGTGAAAGATAAACATAATCATTGCACTTAATAAACACTTTTAATCACTTCACTGCAGACAACATGGAACTATTTGTTTTAAGGCTTCGAATAAATCAACAGGATATTGGCGTGGCTCGGCCTCTGGCTGTGTGGCGTAACAGGATGTTGTCTGAAATATCTGGCATCAACATTTGTAAAACAATAATCAAATTTCATGTGTTTAATTCACATTTTAATGAAAGCGTATGATTCTGTATTGCTAAAAACACACAAATATATCTATTTCTTTTCAATGATAAGAAATTAGATCTGCATTTTAAAATTATTATTTTATAAAAAAAATCACAACTTGTCAGTGAACTCACGCCCAGTTCCAGGGTCCAACCGAAGGTAAATGTCACACCATCTTATGTTACGCTCTTCAGCACAGTCCTCGTATTAAAAAAGGTAATACATCAGTACCATATTAAATGGATGAAGGCTCGTGAACTGGTAAGAGTACTAGCCTGATACATCTTTCCCAGCTGTGTGTCGATGAGAGCCTTGGCTGCTCCTGGCTTGCTGCCTTTGCCCATCATCTTCAGGTTTTTCTGCTTGATTTTCAAGAGGTGTCTAACTTCTGCAAATTCAACACCATGAATAACGGATATTTTTTAACATCTTAGATCTATCTCAACAGAGTTCACAAAGCTTCTAAGGCTTGTTGACCCATACTCCTCAACATTTTGTTTTCTAGTGATAAGTAAAAACGGACACAGATATGCACTTAACTCAGTTGGTGGAATGAATGGAATATTTATTAAATCTCGTTTTGACGATAAAAATCATAAACTACATTCATATCGCTGATTATTCTTTTCAATTTGTTTTTCTAATTTTTAAGACAGAAATTGGTCCATATCTACGGGTTTGAACATAATATTCTTTCTGTTGTTGTTTATTTTGAGTGTTGTTGTTTACATCATTATTTTCACCATTTGCCATCATTATTTCTTCAAATATGCGATTAAAAAAGGTCTCTATGACAAATCGGCGTTTGTGTCCATTACTGCACTACAGATGACAACAAACGGCGCCCTGTGGAATATCTGGAACATGACAGCCCTTTTCTTCGGAGTATTGAAACAGGGCAACAGTAAGGTTCAAGAAATGAGCAATGGGGATCAACTCTTTCTGCAACATAATGAACAACATGAAGGCTGATGCTGGCATTGTATTTATTGTCATAATCAAATTATGCATAAATTCTAATAACACAACCACGAATTGGACTATATGAGACTGACGAGTTTGATAATAGTGCATATTGGAAACTTATCACTAGACGAAAGAAAAAGGACAGCGTCTAAAATATGTGAGGTGATAGTTGATGGAAAATACTGCAACAACCCCGGAAATACAGACAGTGGATAAATGCGATACTTTAAAGACCTCTGTATCTACCATCAGGCGCACTTTTTTAGCTGACAATCATTTGTATAATGTCCAAATAGAAATGAAAACCATTACATTAACAGAAAGCAGTGATATTATTATTATATCAGAAGATGATATTGCCACAGCCTTTAAAATGTGCAAGAATAATAAATCTTTTGAGTTTTGATTGTATTAACTTTGAAAGATCAAGAACACCGGAACTCTATTGTAATGTATGTTACCGTTTCTTATATAAAGATGGCCAAGTTTGGTTATTTTCAAGTATAAATCAAAAGGAATCACTACAACGTTATATTAAAACGGCAAAAAAGATAAGTTAGATCCCTATAATTACAGAGCGATATCATGCTCTACTGTTTTGATATTTTATGAAAACTTGACGGATTTTCATAGAACGATGCAACGCTGAAGTTTCGGCTTAAGATTTCATCATTAAAATACAAATTTCACACATGTAGACGCAGAAAATAGCGTAGTCTTTTATAGGCTACTAAATATTTTGATATATTTTCTGTCAAAACGGTTATTAAAAATGAACTTCACTTACTTGTTTGTATACATCGGTTGTGACTCATGTGAGGACCTTCTAAGTCACGTGATTCCACACCCATGCTGTTTTCGAATACACAAAAAGGTCACCAGTCTTTGATGGACACTTTCTCCAAGAAAATAAACACTGAAAGAAAGAAAAAGAAAATGACTTTAGTTTAGATTTTAGTGGTTCATTGATGATGCAGAACTAGCAGAATCTGTTAAATATACACACCTCGGAGTACTGTGTATTACATATATCGATCTTAGCGATTCTGTTGACATGGCTGTACAATTTTTTTTCGCACCTATATACACTGTACTTTCATATAAACTGCACGAACGCATTTGATCAATTTTCACTATCACTATTGCATTCATATTGTTTTCTTCACATCTTGATATGTTTTAAATAGGCTTATTAGTGTTATTATTTCTCTCTCTCTCTCTCTCTCTCTCTCTCTCTCTCTCTCTCAGACAGAACATTGCAACACCTGTCTGTAGATATTTGGTTTCAGGTTTCTACACAGGAACAATTGTAATGATTTTGAAATATAAAGCATTGTAAATCAATTAGTTCTTTTTAACTCTTTGGGTATTAATAACGTTGCAGCTTTCATAATTGTCTCACCATCGCTGAAATATAGGTCAGTCTAATGGAATGGCCCAATATAGTGGACTCGTCCAATCAGCTATCGAGGTGATAGAAAAATGCATGGTAAATTGGTATAACCTGATGGCAAGGGTAAATAAGGTCCCCGTCCCCCCAACCCCAACCACTTTAAGAAGATTAATTAGCGATATATAGAAGGTGTGCCAGTGATGTTAGGTATCTGTAGGTATTCGGTAAAGCTATGTATCGGGTCAGGTGTTGATTCTCGGATTGCATGTCGATGGAACTTCGTGGACATTGAGTACACACTAAGCCCTGCCCTAGAATACATCTTGATGTGCATCTGCGACTCTTAAAAGGTAGAGTGTCTAGTGATTGTTGTTACTGCTGCCCAGACTACCAAACACATTCTCTCGATAGGGAGTTTGTATTTAAGGCACGATATGCGCGGCGTTAAAAGTCGCGGAGTGAAAGCTCCACTTTGTGAGAGTCAAAAAGGAAAAAGTCACATAATGAACAAGCCACTGAAGACGGTATGCATCTAAGCGCTGGTTGACTTTCAACAATTCAAGTGATTATTTGTGATTCTTTTTTGTTAGTGTTTGACCTGATTCCCATCGGTTATGGTAAAATCTGGTTTGAAGTCAAATTATTTTTAAAATCAATTTTCCAAAAGTTCTGATCAAAAAGACAAAATATGATATTTTCTTTATTAGTCATACGTTCTTAGGCCGCTCGGTAAAATAGCCACATGTTACACAATTGTATATTGATGCACACAGAAACAAAATAAGAGGATGAGCTGTTATAAGTATTTAAAACATTATCTTGTATGCTTCGACGGATTAAATACAGTATTTTAGACTTTAGTAGTTCTACAAACTTATCCATGGATGAATTGTTTATTGTTTATTGTTTACCTATATTGATGCATATAGAAACAAAATATTAGGATGAGCTGTCATATAAATTAAGATATGTGTTGCAGTGGCGGACCCAGGACTTTCTAAATGGTGGTGCACAACTAATTATAAACATATCAAACTTTATTGAATGCATTATTTTAATCATATAATGACATTTGTATTCACTGTGAATAATGTTTGGCAGATCAATTGAATTAAAAAGATATCATTTACTGAGATAAACCTTTCTAAAAAAACAAAGATATCTAACCGTTTTGGGGAATCGAACCACTCGTCTACCTGAGACACACGTATTAATGCCTTAAAATTAGTGCTTTATAAACCTACAGTATATTGATTGCACTCAACGATACTGTAGGTACTTCTGATGTCATTGTTATAAATTTAAGTTAACTGAAGTAGAAACAACTTGACAACAAATTCCAAAAAGGGTTTCAAATAAATTATTATGTATTAATTTACGAAGGCTCTAGTATAATTCTTATATAAAATTTAAATTGTGACAAAACAACTTATTTGTACAGTTAAATCAATAGATGTGCCCCAAAAATACATTACTTGCCAGCCCACTGGGGGGGGGGCACGGACCCTATGTGCCCCCCGGTAGATCCGCCACTGCGTTGATATGTTTCGACGGATACAATAGTTCAGACTGTAGTAGTTCTACAATCGTACGCATAAATGTATTGTTGTTGTTTTTTATTATTTAAATGTCAATCTGTCAGGCATGCCTAGCTATATTGGAACCGCCAAGTGAGTGCACTTATCTGCTGATAGCACCATAGCAACAATGTAATGTTAGAATTGTTAATAGATATATAGGTGAGGTCGTTTCTGGTCGACAAATTTATTTAAATATTTGAACAAGTTGAAATGCATTTGATGATCACGCTACCGTCTATTTGTTTTGTTTCCTTCGATCATATAAATATGAAATGAAATTGCGCGAGCATGTTTAGTAGTTACCGTAAACAGTTTAAATCGTATGGTATTTATAAAAGGATTTATAAAATAAGTGTGTTCATAAAATTATAAATGAAACGTTTTAAGCGTCGATGGAAAAAAACCTAGAGCGTCAAAATGGTACGTTGGTATTGTTTTTGTTAAAGTAATCATATATCCTTCGAAATACTGCCTTATACAACGTCAGTATCGGGACTATTTAGAAATGACATGGTTATTAAAGCCTATTAAGTTAAAAAAAAAAAGAAATTCAATGTATTATGTTTCTAGTATTTTAATTATACTATTGTCGTTTTAATTCATTATTCAAGTATGGTGGAGAACGCTTATCTTACTAAAAAGGTCGCAAAATAATGCATAACGTCATATACGTATAATAAAAGTTTTTATATTAATGTTATATTTATTTTAGAGAGTTAAAAAACACGTGTTCCGTGTCCATTTGCTTCGTGTCTTCATATGGATGACACTATTTCTATTATAATGTACAGAACGCACATTTAATCGAACGTTTTCTTTGTAAGTGTGTGTTTGATGAAAAGTTACAGTAGCTTTCTCCTCAACTTTACATTAAGTTATAAGATAGTGATAAACATAAGATAATAATAAACATAAACAAGAGAAAAACTTCAAATTCGGTTGACGGGCTCATTAAAAAAAACATATTATGTAAACAAAACCGTGGGAACTAGGTCAATGACTTGACAACTAGATAACATATCACTTAAACAAGATCAGTGAAGTTGTACAATGAACAATAGTCTAAAACAAAAGCTAATAGGAAAATCCTTCCGATAGACATATAGATAAAACTCATTCGTATTTAATGTATTCAATGGGACCAATTATAGAAGTTTTACACCGACAGCGTGTTCCACTGACTATAAAAGTGTGCTATGTAGCTACATGTACATTAGGAAGAGACGCATTGGAGAAATCCAAGTGTGTGTTTTTTTAAATGATATCATTTTTCAATTTAAAACTGCTGTCGAGTTAAACAATGTTCCATTAAATATAATATCAAATAACGCTGTGTAATTGTAATCTTTGCTATATCAATATATACCATATTAATATGTTGCTTGGTTGACGTTTACAAACTTATGCTCATTTATGGTTTATTTATTACATTTGTTAAACTAATAACGCAGGTTGAACATACAGGCCTTTAATCCTGACGGACTTCAGCACGTAGAAGACGATGAATTTATCATTTGACTTCAACGAGTCTGCTGGTCCCAAGCCCAGAAGAAAGAGGAAGGTACGTTATTCTAGTACTTTATCAAACTATTTTTGCGTTCCTTGTCGAACTGTTGTTATACTAATACTGATATATCAGGTAAACTAACTTCAGGCAAAATGTGACAATACTTGGTTTTAATTTCTTACGGTAAATTCATTAATACGTAAATTATGCCTGTTGTTTAATGTTTCTATAATTCTTCCCGTTGACGTGTTAAACAAACAACGGAACAAATTTACTGATTTCGGTTTTTGTGAAAGGTGATATCTACAGAGTGTGTTATTTTTTCAGGGGTTCGGTAAATGCAATAGTATTGATTTAAAGCTTCATGCTGTTATTTGCATAATAGCCAACATCATCCTAGCCTTTGCTTTCCTAGTGCTTATAATAGTATGGGTTGTTGTAAGAGCTCCTTTAACTATGCCCAAAGAAAGCTTAACTTGCATCCCTTGCGACTTAATGAAGACAAATGCTATCACAAACCCAGGCCCAGAACCTGCTGGTCGTTCTGCTATCAAACAAAGAGACGATGGGATGTGTTGTGGACCTGTCGAAAGGATAACTCAGATGTTGTTTCAGAAGGTAAATCTTAAAGGACATTGTTCAGCAGATCAAATATACCAGACCTACGCAAATGGAACAATGACAGCTTGAGAAACAGATTTTTAAAAGTTACTCAAAACATTTTTCTTATATTTAAAACAGTATATGGAGCGACGCATTTAACAACAACACTTGTTATGTGTAACACAATGCAAAGCTTTATATAAGTAACAATTACGAGGAATTATATGAGTATGAATATCATTTTGATTTCACTCGTCTTGAATCTCAAACCCAGAAATAAATACCTACTTGTTGATATGTGTCTTACTTGTTTGATTTAGACATACACTTTAATTTACTACCATTTAGGAAATGACAGCTCAGTTTCAAAACAGCATTTCCAGTCGAAGTAGGTATGAGTTATGCTTTTCTGTTAATGAATGTAAACGCGGAGCAATAAGAATGTTATTTATTAAGTAATAAGTCACAAAATATATTTTCTCATTTCATTTTGATATGTTTACATACTACAGGTCTGCTTGACATAATAGAAGATTATGTTGACTGTGAAAGAGAAACAAACGACAAGAAGCCCATTGCTAAAGTAGTTGGGGTTGTGGAGTTCAAAACTAGCTACATTGTTGATGGTAAGAACAGTTAACATTATGTATCGTTTGGTTTGTGTGGTAGAAAAACTCGCTGATATAATATGTAATCGTATTTTAATTCAAGGTCATTACAAGGTCCTATGGAATAAAAACGGGAGAACCTTTTACGTGAACAATTGCATCCACTTGGAACTCGAAGGTGAGATATTTGTCCGGAAGGCTGGCTACTACATCGTTTCCTCGCAGCTGAATCTACGGCGACAAAAGGAGGCAAGCACATCGATGAATGAAACCAGACCAACGACGTTCAGTCATCATGTAGATCTCCTTTCACACAAATTTGGCACAACGGGGAGCTTGATGCAAACAAAGAATTCAATTGCAAGAAATAGTGTATTCTTCACAAGTTTCCTGTCAGCGGTCTTCAAGCTGAACAAGAATGACAGGCTGTCTGTGTCTGTATCTCACCCTGAATTGTTAGACATTAACAATCCCGATGATCATTTCCTGGTTTATTACACTTATGATCAGCCCAACTAAAATGCAATTCATTTTGTATTTGGCCTTCCACAGTGCAAAAGTCGTTTGAAGAACCAAAGCATTTAATGTTTAAAAAAAAATACGAAATAAGAGTATCAATGAAAAAACATTTGCATTTTTTTTCAAAAATGTCTGTACAAACCGCAAATGTTTTTGAGTAAAAACTTGCAATATTACCCTATCAATATTGTATTGCGAGTTTGTTGTGATTGCAGCTATTTTAAGATAGATATTATTGCAAACAGAAAATAAATTTAACCACTATATTTCACCATTCGGTTGATATCTTCGTTATTTGAAAATATATCATTAAAAATCCTCATAACATTATATATTTGGACGTCTAGAGCATTTTGTCAAAAAGCTTGACTTTTATGTCAAAAGGCATTTTCCGTAAAAATGCAAATGCTTTTTTTTATACAAAATCTGATAAAAACTGTTTCATAAAAGTCTCGCAAAGGATGTTTGTTTATCTTTAATATTGATCCTCAAAAATTAATGAGGCATGAACTTTTGAAACATATTATTTTTTGCCTTCCTCACCCACTTTTGTACTGTGGCAGGCCCTTAAATTCATTAATTGAAAGATAGCAAAGTAGTTCAAATGTTGCCTGATTAACCTCACAAGCATTGCGAGTTCATGCTTAATGATTTATTAAGGTGAGGGTGAGGTAATGAAGGTAAACATTATGAATATTTCGCCATTGCTGAATTCATCCATAATGCCTATAATATCTGTAATCATTGTTTAGTTTTCACAATCTGTAGACACACATTTTTTATTTGTGCTATGTTGATTGTGTTTGTGTGTGTTTTTTCAATGAAATGTTGATATACATACATGTTCAAAATCTGTTATCAGCCAAACAATGGCTATTTTGGTCAAAGTTTGAGCTTTATTTATACCTATTACCTTAGGCCAAAGAAATAGGTCGTCTTTCTGGTCACGGGCCTCAAAATCCACAGGATCGGTAGGTAGGGAGTTCTTAAATAATTCTTTGAATCGAAATCTTCAAATATTGTCCGCCAACATTAGCACATAGGCTTATTACCTCCCTTTTCTTGAAATAAATTTATTTTTTAATTCATTTGACTATTTTATGAAAACAATAGTGAGAGTATGAGTTTTTGTTTATTAAGGATGTGCATGTTGTGGATACCGTCGGACACAGAAATAATACCTTGTATAGAAATAAGATATTATATATACAGAAAAACATATCATTTTAGTACATGACATAATTCTAATCTAAGAAGTTACTGTCTCTTACAACATATACACGAGATATTTTAATTGGGTTATAGTACTTATTTAATTGCATGTTTTGTGATACGTTTATAGCTAATTAAACTCTGTGATATTTTTGTGCAATACATAAAAGCTCTCTGTGATAAAAGATTTACATTTATTTATATACATACTATGATGTGCATATTTTGGGAACACATATCAAAGCGATAGTGTACAGCTTGTATTAGAACGACTCCCCTTATGCATCTATTTTTCTTTTTTGTGTCAGATATCTGAATTTGTATTGCCATATGTTATATAAAAGTGTTGTTTGTTTTATTATTATGAATATACAGAGGATATTTGTTAATTTCAGTGTAAGATTGTAATTTATTTCACGAGTGTCATGGAAAACATATTCTCACGAGTGGCGAAGCCAAGAGTGAAAATATAGTTTTTATATGATCACGAGTGAAATGAAATACGATCTTACTCTGAAATAAACAACTTTTCTGTTTCTTTTATGCTTATTGTTGGAGTTTTATTAGTTTTTTTTTAAATTTATTTCTTAATTACTTCCTTTTGAAAAGGGTGTTATTTACGCCGCTACCCGTGGGGCACCCCTCACGCAAAATTATAGCTGTCAACTTTTCTTTTTCCGGTTTGTTTAGAAAAAGTTCTCTGCTATTCATTCTTATAGTTTATTATTCGCTCAAGTTTTGTGAGTGCACACATGTTCCAGAAAAATAACGAAAACACTTTTATTTTAAGCGGGGCATGAATACATAACCAAATTACTACGCCGCCTTTTAATGAATGAAAATTTGATCAAACTGATATTTTCACTGTTGTTATTTCACTGATAAAACCCCATATTTCATCGAAAAGCATGAAAGAAATATATATCATAGGCATGAACTGGTAAGAGTCCTTTTTCTCTGCAAGATTCATAGTCTGATTGGTTTGAGAAATATCCCAAAGTGTTGGTCAATATCTGCATTAACCAAGTGTAATATCTGATCCTGGTATACATAACTTGTTTTTCAATCTGTGAAGCCTACCAGTGGATACCACATATGGTTTACAGTGTAAGAGTGGTGCAGACCATGATCAAAATGTGCATATATGATTACATACCGATACGAGTTGACACTAAGTATGCCAAAACAAGGAAATAAATAACTAAGCTGCATGATAAAAGAGCCTTGACATTACATTTGTTTAGTTTGAGGTCTAGTGAAACACACATCTCCATAACGCCAGTGTATTGTTATTCTATTATGTTATTATAACAAGAAAAAATATGATCTTGGTTTTAAAAAATGTAAAAATAATTACAGAATCTAGCATTTATTTGAGCGTTCGACGCTTTTAAATAAGAAACCAGGGGCCTCGTATTGAAATAAATATTTTGCAGTATTTTAAAACATTCATGTTTATAAACCGCCATTATATATAGTTCTGAATATGCACTATTTAGTTACTAAAATTCACTTTTAAATGTCTAGTTTGAGGTTGTATGGTTAATTTGACCACAGATTCGTAAATATTTTTTTTTTAACTTTTTAAATATAATTTTAAAACAAAAGTAAAGCCAGGTCTTCTTCTTAGCAGGTTGAACCTTTGCACCAGGCAAAGGGAGTTTGAAGGGATTTATAGTTTTTATACTTGAATTCCTGCAGATGGATTTTACATATGTAAATAATGAAGAACATACCTAGGTTTTTATATAGTATATATGCACTGTGCTGTTTGTGGAGTTTCGTGCTGTTGTTCCATGTTTCTTGTTTGTGATTTTTTTTGTGTTATGTCTTTGGCGTTTACCCAGTGCCATTAAACGAGGATTATGATTAAACTTTTGGCTACTGAGCTTGTTTCTGTAGTTTTTCACATAAGTATTTATAGAAATGAAAAATAAAGAGTTATCTTAAGGGGGGAATTGCATAAATTTGTAAGTGACTTCTCGGAGTAGCATGGCATTTTCTTCTTTTTATTAACACATGAAAGTGAATCAGAGCATGGTTATACCATTTTCGACTATTGGCAACTTTTCATCTCTACACAAGTGGAACTTTCTACCCGTATGTGGTGTTGGGTTCGTGTCTGGAAGCACTATATCTCGTTGTCATTTCATATGAAAATGGGTCAACTGACTATTTAACTTGTTGAAATTTATTAAGTTGTCTCTCACCTGCATTATAAGTGGTGCAGCCATCTTGGAATGTTTTGGAGAACAGAAAAAAGACACTTTTTCAGAACTTACACAATATTTCGACTTCCGTTGAATTAGTTTTCAAAAGCATTGGATAAACCAAAAATAATTGTTTGCAAATCAGTCCTAAAGCAATTGCTTCCAGAAAAATACCTCTTTTTGATATATTGTATGTACAAAGACTATCAATTGCTTATATACAGGTATGAAAGTATGAAACAAGGGTTATTTGATAACGAAAAGTCATGGTATATGGAAAAAATACTGTCAAGAGGCTTGATATTTATATCGCGATGGGAATAATTACGTTCTGCGGCATAGGCGTACCCTCAGTACATGTCGTGTCCCTATACTAATATAAGATGTAACACAATTAATACAATTGTTTTAATTGACCGAAAAGGATGAATACATATCGAGAACAATGGTTCTCATGAAGGATACCGTGTTTAATTTGAAAGAAAGGTGCATATTACATGGTATTTCTACCTTATGAGATGATAATTAATCTCTGACAATCTTTTGAAGCCCACCGGTCATTTAATCTATGTTTTTTACCGACTGGCTATAATACAAGCACTGACGGTGCTGGACGGCTGGAGCGACGATTCCTTCTATTGGATACTCGCTCGTTGGCTCCCACAAAACTCAATCACTCACTCATCATTGAGCTAACTTAAGCTTAGCAGTAAAGAAGGGAGATAATTGCACTGAATTAATTATGTATTATACATCTGAGTTCCCTCCCCTGTAATACCTTATTTTTAGAATTGTTATGCAATCTTATCCCCTTGAGGTCAAACTCAGAACTGCCAGGAGTTTTCCAGTTTATAGGAGTTATCCCTTTCATATCCGTGTTTTATAAGTGTATCAACTGTTATACACGCAAAATATTACACACTCTTACTTTTAACCACACATGAACTTATTTTGTAAATCAAACATAAGTCCAGGTATGATTCATGAATTGGTTTTCAATGAAATCTGGTTCATTCTAGTTCACACATGGACTCAGTTGAATTGTTGCGGTCTATTACTAAAAATACGGTAGGGTCGGCGCCTATTTCGTAGGTAGAGTCGGGTAACCCAAACCAAATGCAATTTAGGCATTTGTTTTGTAACCACGCCCCCCGGACCTGGAATAGCCGGGGAAATGAACCGTGTTTTACCTTCAAGGTGCCCCACAGTGCCGGGTGAAGGAGGTGGATTTACCCGGGGTTGGCTGGACCGAAAGTCCCCGCTATTTCCCGGACCTGGTGGGGGGGGGGTACAATTGACTAGTGCATAACACATACAGTATAAAAATAGCATAAGTTAAATTAGAAAATAAAACCTTTTATACGTAAAATGACTATTTTAATTTTCTCAATTCTTTGTGCTTATCCACTGTCTTCTTTGATCGAGTTGTAGTAAATTGGCCTGTTATTAAATTGGCATGTTTCTTACGGTCATTGAAGCTATATAGGCCATCATGTTATTCTTTTTTAAGGCACGGACCTATAAACCATATATAGGTTCGTGGTCAAGGCGAGGTTATGAAAGGGAAACATCTTTATTCCACCACCTGTTTTAATATAATGACTTGTGCCACATTTGCAGAATTGTTTGATACTGCTTTAAATATTTTGTCCCGCAATTCAATCCACAGTATCTTTTTTTGAAATGTTCTCTGTGTTATTTACATTTTCAACCTTTCTGCAATGTCAAAGTCACTACAATTTTATCATGTGCTTCAAGAGATTCAAATTAAGACCTGACCAAATATTTGGAAATGCTCAAATGATGAATTACTAGTCTAAAATGTTGTTTTTTTTTGTGATGGTAAGTTACGGAATGAATACAATAGTTTTCCTTTTGGTCCTCAAATAATTGCACGTTACTAAGAGGAATGTTGTCTTTACAATATATCCACGTTTAAATTGAAGTTAATAGTAAACCACTGAATCTCATCGCCATTTGTTAAATATCAAAACAAATTTGCTTGTGATACAATCAAAACCTTTTCATTTATAACTGAGAACCTTTGTTTGCAATTAAAAAGCATTTCTTGACATAATTGTATGATAAATTTGTTAAGAAATAAACTTTTTTATTATTATTTTTTAATTTTTCGCTCTTCGCTCGCCTCTGATTTATCGTAAATTCTAAAAAAAAGGTTGTTGTTTTTTTCGCTCGCTCGCTCCTACTTTTTTTGGCAAAATCCGTAGAACAAATGATCAATTTGTTGTGGCCTTATCAGCAAAACACTACTTGAAACCTGTACATCAAAAATCCAAAGAATTACGTGGTGCCTGGCTGATACGATCTTTAATGGTATCAAACTAAACTAAACTACCTTTGTGGAAAGAAACTCCGACAATTATTAGCCTCACCGCACGTAAAGCACTGGTAAGTAATTCGATAATAAACTCTATATACACAAATACATACATTTTAACGTCCTGTTCGGAGTTTGAATCAAAATCATTTACTGCTCTTTGCGCGCTCCCTTGTATCAAAGTGATTTTTGTAAACGTTCTGGCGGTTTATATACGTTGAATCACATGACTAATCAATACTGCTGGGTGTATAAGGATTACATTTAATAGTTGTCATATTAGGGCCAATCCAATAAGTAAACACCGTAAATAACACGGTTCGTAGTATTTAAAACTTCGTAGATTCATAAATATATTTAACTCAAATACAAACGATATCATATATTTACTTTAACTATTCAATCCACTTTAAAACACGAATACTTAGTGACTATCTTACAGTTTAAATATAGACAGTACGAACCCTTGCTTTAAAGAAAAATAATACGTGGAATATTCAATTTGAACGAAACACAAATAATTTATTTGCTTAGTGTGAACTAAATTTTATAAAACTTTTGGTGTGTTCCATTGACAGTCAGAATATACGTTTAGTTCATTAACGCTGAGTTTTCGCTTGAACCGAATAATCTTGTATCAAATTTAGGTCTCACAGTATGCATTTAAATTAATGTATATATTTTTAACGGTGTTGGATACATGGACTGTGTCTGCAGGGTTCATTTGTAGTTTTACTCACCAATCCAAAAATAAATGAAATATGATTTTCAAAGCAAATACTGATAATTACGCAGGCCAATTCGACACAGCTCATGTTTTTGTCAGTGCGAGATGCACTCTTACTCCCAAAAAAGATTTACCACAATTGATACAATTGTTTAAAAATACCATAAGGGTGAATAAATGTTGACAACAATGGTTCTTATGAAGGATACCGAGTTTAATTTGACAGAAAGGTGCAGGTATTTCTACCGTCTGAAACGAAAGTAGATCACAGAAAATCTTTTTACAGCACCCATCATTTATTTTATATTTGTGCGTTTTCAGCAACTAAATATACGGTTACAATCTTGTTATCAGTATTTTTTTCCATATATGCATTATTTAGTAAGAAGAAAAAGTTGTATCACTCAAAATTTATGTGTGTTATACATGTGCATGTACTGATTTTGAATAAGAATGTCCCTTTTTATATAACCTTGTTTACATAAGTTTTACATTTAAATACGTTCGATATGCGTCGTTGTTTATTTCACTTCCTGTTTCGTTTTATTCCGGACTTATCATACAATTCTCTATTTGTAAGTTTATTATTGATTTGTATCATATTGAATGTTTTGAAATATTTTTGTAACAAAATAGTTTCATCTTTTTCCTAAATTGTTTCACATGAAAGGTTGGATTAATATTTCATTCAAATATTACTCACAACTGAGCACCAGACAATATTGTTTAGGTTACACGAGCGGCCATGAAAGTAATTTATTATCCTTATAATGCAACCTACATATACAGGCAATGAAGTCACTAATATGCAATCATTAAGTTCTAAGCTTAATCATTATGAATTTCAATTTCCGCGGGTGTTTAAAGGTCGGCCAACTGCCAATCACCCGATAAACAATCCCTAAATCAAATTTTCCGTTGACAATGAGTCAGCCAATGAGGTTGTATTCTAAGTCAGTTAGATGACCTGAATTAAACTCATATTGTTTAGGATAGGCTCGTTCACTACGCTCACTCCGCCCAATTTTAATCTTTAAGATTTGAAATCATGTCATTGAACTATTACATAGAGCTCGCGTTTAAGATATTTTTTACAGCATAAAGCCCTTGTACCGTCTTCATGCGCTCTGTAAAATTGGTCCACTTCAGTGGTCATTTATGGATCTTAACGCGTCTTACTTTAAATTTTATTTACGACCATTAATATCAATCTGTTAAATATATGCTATTAAAGCGACATTATACAAATACTCTTAAACGTTTAAAGCTGAATCGACAAAATATTCATTCAAACTGCATATTAACATTGCTGTGTCTCTGAGTAAACATACTAGTTATAAAGGAATTTCACTTATCTAAAGATACTTTGCATGTTCAATAGACCATTGTTATATATTTAATATGTCGATCCCGTAATATTTGTTTTGTTTTATATTTTCTTCCTTTTTTAGAAAATAACTTCCTTGTAATAATTCATGTTTTTTATTCAAATACACTCATCATCAAATTGTCATGTAAACTTGAACTGAATCTTATGAAAATAGACAATAATCTTCGACCATATTTGAGCTTGTAAATCAAATAGTAAACATGCATGCAAGTCTAAGCGCTGCATATCTCGACCAGCCTTTTAAGGTACAAATGCCCAATTATGATTGGTTGCCAGAAAGTACAGCACCAGCGATGAAGTATTGCAGTCAGCAGTTTTTAAGAAGGATACCGTGTTTAATTTGAAATAAAGGCGCATAAAATACGCTATCCTTCATAAGAACCATTCTGTTCGAACTTTATTCATCTGTTTCGATATATTAAAACTATTGCAATAACTCTTGTAAATCTTATATGAGAGTAAGAGTGTATCTAGAATCGTGTGTTTTTATTGATATGATAACTCTGAGACAGAATCAGACTGATTTCAGTGTGCACTCAATCCATACACATTTGATAAACACAACCGTCGGAACCAGTTAAATGAAATGACAATTATCACTTTATAAATATCACTAAAACTAGATCAGTCACGCTGCGTTTTTTTTACATCTTTTAAACTCGAAAGTTAATGATCATGAAGAACAAGAAAAATCAAGCTGATAAACAAATGTTTTCATCTCTTTCGTATTTTAGGTATTTAACAGGGTCGAAAAAACAGTTTTACCCTTTTAGCATGTAGTCTCGTTAGTTTGGCACTGAAAACGTCTTATAATGCGCCGGCTCTAACATATGTCTGAAAACCAACGTATGTTTTCCTATCGGTGGCTGACCGAATTAAGTGCGTTGAAACCGGCCAGTGTTTTTTTTATTATTATTTTGAATCTGATAAACATGGCTATTTCTGGTATGAAGAAAATGACAAATTAAAACCAAAAACCTGATAGAATATATGTAGAAAAAATGCCGGTTATTAACACGACCGTGTTGCTCTAGAGTGGAATATGGACTACCGTGTTTTGTCATTTGAATTTTGTGTAGCTTTATAATATAATAATTAGGGTTAATTAGGGATAAGAGTGAGGTTTGTGCACGTAAACTGGTTTAAAACCACAGTATATTTACATTTTACTGACCGTTCCAAGGCGGTACTTAACATTCCTTAATAAACATACCTTGTTTTTGTATATATAGTATAAATGTACTGTGTTGTTTGTGGAGTTTTGTGCTGTTGTTCCATGTTTCTTGTTTGTGATTTTTGTGTGTGTTCTAAGTCTTGGCGTTTACCCTGTGTCATTAAACGGGGTTTATGTTTCAAATTGTTGCTACTGAGCTTGTTTCTTTAGTTTTTCATATAAATATTAATAAGTACTGCGTTTTGATCTGGGATGTTGTATTCGACTACAGGTTTAAAATTGTTTAAGGTTCGAATTTCAAAAGGCGCCAGCGGAATCAAAATCTGCAAACATCTCTGAAAGTCGAATACGACATAATCATATTACTTACTGGTTTTTAAAAATCACTTAAAATACACATGATATCATAAATGTCATTTTAATGATGCATTATTTTTTTGTCTTATGACGTTAATTTAACATCGCGCAATGAAATTAATCATGAAGTGACGTCAGCAGAGTTGAACACGGCTGTATTGCACTGGAGTGAAATACGGACTTCCATATAATGCGTTTGGATTTGTAAAACGTAATGATACTATAAACGTGTTTGTCTGTTTCATTTGAATAGCATGGTTTCCTAGTTGTGATCAATACGTCAACGGTCACACCGACTTTGACAATATGTAGTGACTTGACATAAACAGAGCGATCTGAAATGTAAATCTGGAATAGTGATACATATCTACTTATTCTTCGTATATGTGGTGAGTGGTGAAATAAGGTTTAAAATGTAAGCCAAATTATGTAAAAGTCCGTATATCTTTAGTAAAAGCATTCAATACAAGTCACAAGCTGTTCCGTCTGGATACATTGATTTGCATTGTATGTTTGTTTCTGGTCTGATAGCACTATGCTATGAAATAAAAAAGAGTGCCACAGAGCAAACGCAAATGCTCGCATAAATTGTTAGTGTTGTTTTTCTGTCAAACAAGGAACCTTATTCACCTTAACCTAACAAGATCACAGTACCTTTTTATTGCTAGGGTTGGCCCAGTGGTGTCCATTGCAACATTATGCACACAAGAAATATACCAAACATATGGTTCGCAAATCAGTCCCAGCGCATTGCCCCTATACAATTGCTTTCAGAAATATATATTTTTGACATATTTATCTGGAAGCGTGATAATCACATTATTTGATTTTAAGACCAGAATGAAAATGCAATTAATGTTCTCGTTACATGTAAGAATATTGTATACGCCTTTATACGTGCATATGGGCTACCTTTTTGCTAATCATAAGGCAACATTAGAAAGACAACCTTAATGCATTTTTTTCCAAACCTGGTCAAATTATTAGAAATAGCAAAGTAAATGGTTTGTGTCTCTTGGTGTTTTATTGGCCTTGGTCATAGAGCCTTCAAAATATCTAGAATAAAATGACAACGAGTGTCAGATCTTTTTTTATCACATGCTTAAAACGGTGTTTTTATTTCCAATTTAGTTCCACTTTCTGAACCCATGGTTTGACAGCCAAAGCACTCACGAGTCTCAACGATGCGACATACAAATAGTTCTAAATGAAAATGACAAAAATAGCTAGCAGTTACTAGGTTTTAATTCTGATAAAGCGCTTAACAAGTCACAAATATTAAAATGTGTAGTAAAATATCCAACAACATAAATAACAAACAATTTTAACCATAAAACCCCCAATAAGTACACAATTTGATGACGTCACACTGAGAGTACATGCATTTACGCGGTTTAAGTGACCTACATCGGTCTTTCAAGTTTTACTGTGTGCATGGGTTTAAAATCTTTTCGCTGTTCCTTTTACGATGGTTTTGCAGCGTTGTCTTAGTGTACATGAAATTTCACAGAATGCAGAAGATTACGGCGAAGCCTTACTCTGTACTGCATGGATGTTGATGTTGAAAAAGTTCCACCAAGAATTTTTCCAGAGAACATGATGTTCTAGCCGTCGTGGAATATGTAAGGGGAAGCCTGTGCTGCGGAATTTGTATTTGTGTTTTTGGTAACAGCTAATTAAACTGGCAAGCAAATGGCATTGATTGCACATTGTCTGTGTTTGTCAAGATGGAGATGTTTGAAATGTTCTTGTGTTGTTTGTCACTACTGAGTAATGTGGCTGTATTTGTTGGCTGACTGGATATTTCTGTGACTAGTGATCTAAATTATCTGGTTGGCGGTACATTATTATCACAAAGTTTTTGAACAAGATGCTTTCTGGCACTATGATTCATTAGCCATTTGTCTCCCGGAAGTCCTACAACTTCATAATTGAGGTAAGTATTTGTTGGCGTTTAGACCATTTTGTTTACAAACAATACGCAGAAATATCTAGGTCGCGTGTGATTAGTCTAGACAACAGAAATGTCTGTTACGTTATTTTACACATTTGTAGGATAAAAATGGGTATATTACACCGAAAACAAGGGTAGGCATGTGATAATTTGTTTTTGTACTTTCTCGCTGAAATTATGATAACGTATAGCACAATTTTTGTAACTGTACTTTTACATCGATTTACCGTGTTGAATAATTTAAATTAAAACGTCATGAAACTAACATAAACTAAATTAATCGCATAAAAATGGATGACAAACATTGTTTAGTTGTTTCAAGGTACTTTTAATGGCATTCGATGCTACCTGTCCAAAATGTCCTTAGCTAATAATATTTTGAATAAAGCAATAAGCGAAACAGATTCAAGCCACCCATTTAAGCGTTACATTTGTAAGTTGCTTCATGCTAGTGCATGAAACCTTTACATATAAAATCCAATTAAATCGTTAACGTTGTGCGTTGCGAATTTGACAATTAATTGCCTCACTGCATGTAAAGCAATTGGAAGCTATCCGATAATACACTCGATATTCAAGAGTCCATATCCGTAAAGTAATCTTCGATATGAGACTAAAAACCCTCACTTTAACCACCCGTGTATGCCTTACCTGCATGTACCAAAATGACCATTTCAAACGCTTGACGGGCAATTTATAGCATTTGCAAAGGCTTTATCGACACAGCTCATGTCGGCTTACCTTGACATATTTAGATCAATCGTAACAACTCGGCCACCTCCGGCAAGCTTCGAGATAATGGCCGAGTTTTTCCGGTTGATATTTATTCAAATATTCATTGAAACGACCACATTTTCTTAAAATTGAAATACTTTCGGATTTGTTCTGTTTACATCCGGATTTAAAAGTGGCGCGAAATTGAACATCTTTGTTTTGTAAGTTTATTATTTAGTTATATTACACTGAATGTATGAAAAATATTTTGTAAAGGTAAAATAAGGTAGTTTTGGATTCAATTTAATAGCAAAGAAATCTAAATAAAACACTGTATATCAAAATAAATCTACAAGGAAGTTTATCTTTACAGTCGAAACTTTGAAAATTCAGCTAGGGCTCGCTTACTAACATATTTCATGAACTCGTTTAATGAAATACTGTATTAAATGACAACTCGTGTCAGATCTTATAGATATATATTGTTTACGACAGTTAAAATTAATATTGTTTGAGATTAATATGTAATGCTATTGGCCTTGCTCCGACAGAATCAAAAAGCAAGCTAACGTTTTATGATAGTATTTGCTTTAAACATCGTGCCAAATATTTGCAAAACGAAACTATACACATACTCTAAAACATTTAAAGCTGAAATCTTTCGATTGCATATTTACATTGTTGTGTGACACAATCACGTGTCTCTGGGCAAACATACTTGTTTTTAAAAGCATTGCACAGAAGATTTTTGGCATGTTCAGTGGCGGATCCATGACTTTCTAAATGGGGGGCACAACTAGTTATAAACATATCAAACTTTTTTTGAATGCATTATTTTAATCATATATTGACATGGAATTAACATTTGTCTCATCTGTCAATAATGTTTAGCAGATAGATTGAATTAAAAAAAAATATCATGACCGAGGTAAACCTTTAAAACAAAACACAAAGATATCTAGCCGTTTTGGGGAATCGAACCAAGGTCGATGGATTAACAGGCTATGTAGTTAACCACTCGCCCACCTAAGACACTCGTATTTATGTGTTAAAATTAGTGCTTTTTAAACCTACACTACAGTATATTGGTTGCACTCAACGATACTGCAGGTACTTCGGATTTCATTGTTATAAGTTTTAGTTAACTGAATTAAAAACAACTTGACAACAAATTCCAAAAAGGGTTTCAAATAAATCATTATGTATTAATTTACAAAGGCTCTAACATAATTCAGAGAACTAGACGATAATAAAGGCCGAAATGGAAAGTTTCAAAGCGGCAACGTTTTGTTAAATGCACGTCATGCACACACATTATATGTGTGACATATGGTACACAATGACATTATTAAAAGCAATGACGAACATATAATGTGTAGATGTTAACAGTTTAAAACAACTTATATTTCTGGTATATAATATATTCTGAAAACAGTAAACTTACACGTATAACTGCAGCCATATTACCTACTGTTGATCAGCTGTCTGTGTAAAATGCGGCGCCGATTTTTTTGTATCGATTGTTTCGGCCCCGGTGTCATTTTTCAAAAGACTTTTTCGTTTCGTATATTATATTATACTCGATAATCAGGTTGTTTATTTGCTCAAATGCGTATATAAGATTTAAATTGTGACAAAACAACTTATTTGTACAGTTAAATCAATAAAGATGTGCCCCCCCCCCCCAAAAAAAAAAAAAAGTTTCCTTGCTGGCCCACTGGGGGTAGTGTCGCCACTGATGTTTAAATAAATCATATGTCGATCCCGTAATATTTGTTTTGTCCGGTTGTATATTTCATCTTCCTTTCTTCAAAATATCCTCGTTGTAATAACTAATTCATGCCTTTTTGTCACAAATACAATCATCCTCATACGGTCATCTTAACATAAATAGACGACAAGAAAAACTGTGATACAAAGTATCACAGCGGGCCCACAAACAGATCTACCATGTAAATATTTTGAAGTTGGTGATGGCTGATGTCGAGTCCAGGCTATGAAGGAATTGAATGAGACCTATTTTGGTAAAACATTAACTATGCACAACTACAGTTTATATTAAACACTTCTTCCAGGTTTCAGTACAACTATAAGTTTTACAGGGGACACAGTTTTGTGACAGACAGACAGCACTAAATCAATATGTCTCTTGCCCTCTCGGGAAAAGACATAAATAAGGCAAAGTTACAGTCCTTGCACAAGCATAGCTGCCAATGGGTTTAAAGTAATTCCTTTCCATATACATGAACTAGTTCATTTGTATAAACTATTGAAAGCAAAAGAACAACAACTCAGATATTGATGTCACTGGTTTTTGGACGGTGCCCGCTCAGGGCAGCGTTCAGTGTAGGGGCAATCGGCTGAAAAGTTACAAACCGATCTACCGCCTGTCTCGGTCGAAGAAAGAGTGCGGTTTTTCAATGCTTAAAACACCAGTAATATTCAATAGCTTATAAGAACATTGATAATTATGCAATAAACCTAAAATTCTAAAGCACAAAGGATATGTTTAAAATACATTACTTAAGAATGCATGATTTATTTTATCTTGATTTTTTCCTGCGCGAGCTGACCGTTATATTTAATGACATTGGACTTTTTCCTTTTTTGGCACCAACCAAATTACTTGCTAGAATAAATCCGGACTCCAAGCTTTACTAGAATAAGGGCCAGTTTTATTAAACTTCGTACGAAGTCTGTTTTGCTTACGAACTTTGTACAATGTATCTCAGGCTGTTTAGCCGTTTTAATAAGAATTTCGTACGAACAAGCACCTGTTTCTTCGTAGATCTACGAAAGCTCTTATGGTGGCGTACGAACTTCGTAGACTAAAAAATGGCGCCACAACAACAGAAATATTCTATATTGGCGATCTTTCATTTATTATGGCGTATTTTAACAAAACCAACTGCCAATTTCAAGACGGAAGACGACTCTGTGGAATCTGCAACCCGGTGAGTAAATTAACCGTTTTGACTAAATTTTCAGGGGACGCAACCTCGCGCCAACTATGTTTTGAAAAACAAAATGCTCTTATTTCGATGCATTTCAAGAGTTTTGTTGTGATAAGAACACTGGAATATAGACTTAAATACTATCCAACCATTAGACTCATGGTATTTGAATTTTACGGTGATTTAAGTAAAACAAACAAGTTAAAAACAGACTGATTTTATGACAGTGTTTACACTGATCTGTCATTTCAATTTTCATCTGTCAAAGTTTTTATCATTTTTCAATAACTTGCTTTGACTTATATTTACAAGATAATCATGTCTCTAATAGTGTTCAGAAATTCTAAATCAACATTGAAGCTTATAAATTTAAAAGTTGCCTGGGGGTGGGGTAGTGCAAATAATTGTACGTTGGTGGATTTTTTTTAGATTTTTGATATGGCCAATCCTTCACGTACAAATTGTTTAGTACCAAAAGTGGGTAGTTGTTCCGATCAGGATTCCGGGATAAAGCATATAGAGTCTATAAAATATCAAAAAAACAAGAAATATTACCAGATAATGTTATTTTGTATTAGTTCCGTACACAAAAATAAATATCCAACTTATAAATATCCAACTTATAATTATGAGTTTGACGGCTTTTCTTCATTTCATTCTGTCAAAACATAACGATATATACATGAAGGGCACCTGCAAGGCTTCAGGGCACAGTTTTCAGTCGCTCGGAACAGTTCGGCCATGGCCGAGTTGTTACGATTGTATAACGAGGTCAATCTCGAAGCTTTGTCGGAGGAGGCCGAGTTATTACGATTGTATGAGTTGTTCCCCTTCGCATAATTGTTTTCTGTGTCAGTCAACTTTCGTTTTATTGGAAAGGTAAACAACTTATTTTAATGCATTAAATGCTTGTTTAGTGCAAAATAACATATCACTTACATGGTAAAATATTAATATAACTCTTTATGATCAATTTCAACCATAAAATACTTCACTTTAAACAATTTCAATATTTTTAAAACACCCCCATTTTTTGCGGGGGGTGGGATGGGTCAAAAAGTATTTTTTTAAAATATCCAGAGCAGCCAGAAGGTAAGCATAAGCTCTATTGGTCACAGATGGGATACTTGTTTGTCCCAAACTACATTTTTTTTCAATTTTCTTGCGGTTCTGAAAACATTGCATCTAGTAATGGGACTTGGACTGGGGACTCCCTGTTTGCAAGTTTGTGCTCTATCAACTTGGCTCACAGGCCCTTAGAACTTATTATGCCCCCTTTTGAAAAAAGTGGGGTATATTGTTTTGCACATGTCGGTCGGTCGGTCGGTCGGTCTGTCTGTCTGTCGGTCGGTCGGAATACCAAATGGTTTCCGATCAATAACTTGAGAACGCTTTGACCGAGGGACCTCATACTTGGTATGTGTATTGGTCATCACCAGCAGATGAACCCTATTGATTTTGAGGTCAGTGGGTCAAAGGTCAAGGTCAGTGTGACCTTTACATGAAAAACGGTTTCCGATCAATAACTTGAGAACGCTTTGACCCAGGAACCTCATACTTGGTAGGTGTATTGGTCATGACCAGCAGATGAACCCTATTGATTTTGAGGTCAGTGGGTCAAAGGTCAAGGTCAGTGTGACCTTAACATGAAAAACGGTTTCCGATCAATAACTTGAGAACGCTTTGACCCAGGGACCTCATACTAGGTAGGCTTATTGGTCATGACCAGCAGATGAACCCTATTGATTTTGAGGTCAGTGGGTCAAAGGTCAAGGTCAGTGTGACTGTAAGCTGAAAAAAGGTTTTCTGATTGTCCATATTTTATTTAAGTGTCCAAATCCTACTAACAATTTGGCTCCCAAGGGGGCATAAATGTTTCACTAACATCTCTTGTTATAAAATAACTTAAAGCTTGCAGTTGAATTGTTCAACCAGCTCGACAAACTGTTCCTGATAACTTAATTTGCAAACAATCTGACCTTTGTGGGTTAGTACTGGGACACACTCATGAACGGTATAATATTAGTATAGTAAACCTGGGTGCAAAAGTGAGATAGGTTCAGATCTTGAACCCCACGACTGATGACTACTTGAGCTCAAGCAATGGCTTTATTTAAACAGAAACCACCTTGCATTTAAAGAAAAATGTCAACCATATTTTAAGCTTCAGAAAGAAAACAGCCTGTTTATAAATAAATAGATTATTCATTTTTTATTTCAGATCTTGACATGGATCCAAGATGCTGGTAACTAGGCGGGACTGATTGTTACACAGAACTGCAGGTTTCTGGATGGGTAACTAAATTTCCATATGTCCGGTTTACTTGTGTTATTTATAAGCAAGATAAAAGTAAATACACCGCAAGAGCGAATCAAGTGGAAATCGTGCATTATGCATTATTTACTGTCAGTTTGTAGCATTTTTTTTACCAAATCTCAATTTAATACAAACTTTTAAGCTTATCATGCATATAGTTTGATGCACATTCTATAATTATAATATTAAAGATGTGCATTATAATATTAAAGATGTGCAGCATATATATGGAATGATCCACATCACTCGATACTGTATATATGTAACATTGCATGTGAAAATGCATAGCAACAAGTGATATAAGACTGCTGAAAAAATCACATTGCAAGTTTTCATATTTATTTTCAAAAATTGATGTTTTATACATTTTTCAAAAACATTAATTTGCGACAGAAATATGAAAAACTGCGATAAAATCTTTTGTCAGCATTCTTGTATCGCTGGTTTTCAGATGTTTACACAAAATTTGCTCATTCCTGGACAAAAGATAAAATATTATTAAAACTGTTAATCTGCAAGAGTGCGGCCTTAAAGAAAACAAATGAAATAAAAAGGGTTTTTAATGATTTCTAGCAGATAAGTCTGTTGTCAAAGAACCAAATTCAAGGTATCATTATAGCCGTCTGTCATGTCAGAGACAATACACTAATGTTATTGTATTATATTTTTATATGATGTATAGGTCCTAATTAGTAGGTCTATAAATCCGGCTTTAAGTGATTTTGAGTTGTGCCCTTTATTTAACTGAGAAAACAACTGATGTTTTATTATACGTATTTTACAAGTGGCTCTGTGAAATATTCTGTGACTGTTAAAAGGTGTAAATTTAAATTATTTTGTATATGTACTCAATTTTTTTTTATCATTGTTTTTTTTGCTCTTAAATAATTTTTGTTTTTCGTTTCAGAGACTCAGCGCCATGTCACAAATACTTCAGAACCTAGAATGAAAGTTACCGAAAGAGCAATAGACTTTCCAATCTCTACAAAATTCATCTTAACTGTTTTTCAAGGTGATACTTAAGACTACCAAAGGCTTTTCAAGGACAGAATTCACAAAACAGTTTATGCCACCATCTCATATCAAAGGATTGTGCTTGAGTTGAACAGCCTTCAAACAGAAACTGTTTCAAAACCTTCAATGGATTCATTCTGATTCAGTTTACCCTTGCTGTGATCTGAGCAACTATTTACATCAATTTAACATTGTAAATTGTTTAAACTTGAAAATTCTGTCTTCGTGCAACTCACATGAATATATTTATTGTGGACTTTGATGTTGACTCTATACAGGAAGAAGAGACCATCTTTATACATGCTGGCATATCTTTTAAAAAGGAAAAAATATTTTAACCAACATACTACACTGTTATGTCATCCAAGGACTCAGCTACTGACTCAATTTATCAATACTTCAAAGGAAAAATGTCTCTGTCAATGTAATTACTGCTGTGCATAATAAGACATTTTTATTATGCGCCCCTTCGAAGAAGAGGGGTATATTGCTTTGCACATGTCGGTCGGTACCGTCTGTAGACCAAAGCTTGTCCGAGTGATAACTCAACAATTCCTGGACGTATGGTCATCAAACTTGACATGAAGTTTGGGCCTGACCAGTAGATGATTTTAGGGCTCATCGGGTCAAAGGTCAAGGTCACAGTGACCTTGAATGGTAAATTAATTTTAAAGCTTGTCCGAGTGATAACTCAACAATGCCTAGACCTTTCGTCATTAAACTTGATATGGAAGTTGGGCCTCACTAGTAGATGACCCTATTGGTTTTGGGGATCATCGAGCCAAAGATCAAGGTCACAGTGACCTTGAATGGTAAAAGGTTGTCCAAGTGATAAATCAACAATGCCGGTCCCCATGGCCCTCAAACTTGACACGGTGGTTGGGCCTTACCAGTAGATGACCCCTATTGATTTTAGGGGTCAAAGGTCAATGTCAAAGTGATCTTGAAAGCAAACTCGACAATTCCTGGACCAATCATGCCATTCAGTCTGAATGGTCATCAAACTTGACATAAAGGTTGGGCCTGACCAGTAGATGACCCCTCTTGACTTTGAGGGTCATCAAGCCAAGGTCAAGGTCACAATAACCTTTAATGCAAAAAGATAACAAATCCTCTCTCAGGGATATCTCAACAATGCCTGAACCTATGATCATCAAACTTGACATGAAAGTTGGTCCTGACAAGGAGATGACGCTTATTGATTTTAGGAGTCATTGGGTCAAAGGTCAAGTTCACAGTGACCTTGAATGCGAAAATGTTTCGAGTGATAACTTGACAATGCCTGTACCCATGGCCCTCAAATCTGACTTGGAGTTGTGTCTGGCCTGTAGATGAGTCCCTTTCATTTTAGGGGTCATCGGGTCAAACGTCAAGGTCACAGTGACATTGATTGAAAAAAGCTTGTCTGTGTGATAACATGTCAATGCCTGAACCCATGTCCCTCAAACTTGACATTTAGATTTTTGTAGACCAGCTCATATGGATTTTGAGGTCATAGAGTCAAAGGTCATGGTCATAACACACTCTATCCTCACACTTTGAATGGTCATAATCTTAAAACTGCCTCAAAGGCATCCAATGTCAGTGACTAATCAGCTGTCATTTCGGTCCATGCTTATTTCATTCAATTGTTCATATTATCCTGACAACATGGGGCTCAGGTGGGGGCATAATGTTTGACAAACATCTCTTGTTGATACTTGGCTCATTTCTTACATGTAGCTGTAACATTTTGGGCAACTTTTCAATTATTTTGTTTAAGACATTTTTCATTCAGCTCATCTAAGCCTAAGTTAGTGTTCATGTTAACTTTTGTGACTGCCTGTTTATTGTACTTTTTATAAATTATTTTTAATGACTTTTTCTCAAGAACCATTTGGCTAAGTATGTCTCCTGCTGAAATAGAATAATTCTTTTAGCTCCAGTTGTCTGTCTGTCCGTCTGTAACAAATTGTGTCTGCTCCATGTCTCTTTAACCTTTTGAAGGATTTGATATAACTTCCCACAAATGTACACCATATTGAGAGGAAGGGTTTATTATTATAACTGTTCAGCAGTTTCTGAACTTGACTGTATTATATCTTGCATTTACCTGAAGCTGTTAAGTGAACAATATAACATTGACCAATACAAGGAACTAAACCTTCTAGGTCACCATTTTGGAATAAAGTAATACTTAAAGCTCATATGTCCATAAGAATCTGCTCATATACAGTTTAAATAGCTTAGGGCTATTCCAGTTAAACATATGTCCCACCCCAGGACGGCAAAATAAAGAAATTCTGTAGGGGGTAGGTCTTTTTCTTAATTTGCTACTGTAGGGGGTGGTGATAAGTCCAATTTCGCTTCTATAGGGGGGCGTCATTTTCTTTTTTGCTTCTGACCGTATCTGCTCATTTATATTCACTGCTCATTTATATTCACTGCCCGATGGTGAAATACCGTTTTTTTTTATCCATATAACATATTTTACCGAACGTCGTGTACAGAATTGGTTTGAATACAAATTTTCGCGATATTACGAGTCGGTTCCGCGGTACCGGAAATCAGAAGAAGTTGCGTCCCTTGACAACAAGATGGCGGAGGCGCCAGAATTTGTAAAGTCGTGGTCGAAGACCAACCTACAAAATTGGCTAGAAACCAATAGTTGCGCCGCATGTGTGGATACGTTTCGTATACCAAATTGCAGTGTTCGACACTAACGGGGTCCCGGGATCCCGAGGACACCAGTTTTTCAGGAGGGACACCTGAACTTCGAAGTCCGGTATTCCGTCGGGACACTTTAAATTTCTGACTGATAAACGCTAAATATCAATAAATAAGTAGCATTTAATTAATTTATTACCTAAATTCGGGCTCCCTAAATTTCTTGACAGCACATGTCAAAACAATATTATTAATTATCATTATCGGACTCATCAAAGCGAAAGTATAGCTGACTATTTGACTATAGTTACGTCATGAATCTATAAATAAACAGGTCATTTCACAGGCGCATGCAGGTTAACGCTTCCGTTTTGTTGTTTACATTTTAAACAAGGTCAGAGCTGACAGAGATTTATTATCGGTAAAATACTTATGTGGAATTGTTTTGCTTATGTGTCAGAACCGCCCAAAAAGATGCCAACTCTGATGATACCTTTTATATAATATGATGCGACCTTTGAGTATTTACAGTAACATTTACGACGCAAAAGAACTGCATCCTACATTCAGCATTCTTTGTTAATTGGCATTCAACTTATCAATATTCTTTGTTAATTTTAAAGACATATATTTTATGCCTTGATAAAAAATAATAGAAATAAAATTTGCAGGGTTCTATTCATTAATTCAAGAAATTTATAAAATTTTATGACTTTTTGGCGCGAAAATTAACATGTATACACAATTTTTGGTCGTCTGCTCTTCCAGTATGCACTACGACTGTTGGGCAGTCTGATTGATTTATCAACAGCTCTACTAAATATTGATTGGAGTTTTCACAAGCCAGATGTAATATTCCTACAGTTTCTTAATGAAAAGCACCGACATTTTAAAAGACCCTGAACCATGATGTATTTTATGCGTATTTTCCAAAAATCTAAAAATAGTAACAACATCAAGTTTTTGTTTACATTGTATCCATCTCTGTTTTTGACTGAAAACAAAAGGGACTTAGACATTCTCCCGCTTTTGAACCCAATCTACCAACTTAGAGACCAAAATATACCTCGCCATTCAGTGCTACTAACCTGTCATTACATGCTGCTGAAAACATGTATAATAATTATGGTGGTTTATACTTGCATTACAAATTGAAAAGTAAAAGGATGTTGAATTTAATATTAAAATAGGCTCAACAATGAAAAAATGTAAAAAGTGGAAGGGACTCCTAATTTCAGGAAGGGACACCTGATTTCAAATGTTGGTGTCCCTTCGGGATCCCTTGGAAAAATGGTTAGTGTCGACCCCTGAAATTGACAACAGTTGTCTAGAATTTTATTAGAAATCATAATTTGTACGTATTGCGTAAATGTTATAAATCCGAATGTTTCGTCCCCTTAACATTTCGACCACAAGTTATTTTAAGGTTGTATATAATTACATGGGTGAAAGTTGTGGCTTAATATGCACTTATAGCAACATATGAAGAAACAAGAGAACCGTGGGGTGTAGGTTATAGTCCATATAATGGAAAATAACAAAATTTATTACAAGCGAAGCCCAGTAATAAGTTTTGTTATTTTCCATTACATGAGCTGTAACCGACTTATAGTTCACCCTAGTTTCTAAGCCAATCATCGAACAAGGCCGTATACAGCGTGCCCATTGGCTGCTCGAAGTTCATTTGGCGCGCGCCATGTCTGTTGACCTAGTTATAATAATTAACTTATTGGATGCAGATGTGATCTTATATGAAACCTATTCGAGCAAAGATTTGAAAATCTCTGGGTGATGATTGGCTTAGAAACTAGGGTGAGCTATAAGGTCCTATATAGCTCACCTGATCAAAGAGTTACAAAAGAGTAATTGCAAATAATCTTTGCATATAGACGTATAAAAAAATAAACTTCTCAAGGGGGTCCGAATTTGCTCAAAAAATATTCTAAAGGGGGTTCTTTTCTCATTTAATAAACTTCTGAAGGGGGATGGTCCATTTTGAAAGTGCCTTCCTGGGGTGGGACATATGTTTTACTGGAATAGCCCTTATACAAGTATATCATTTCAACATAACATCAGATCCTCCACTGTTTTATGTTTGCAACATTTTTTTTTAAACTTTGATTTATATATCATGACTTTTATGAATAAATACCAAACAACAACTCACAGATCTATACTCATTTGGGCAGAATTTTGTAAATCCAAGCATTGTCATTTGATATTCAATGCTTTTTGGCAAATTGGGGCATTTTCTGTCACATTAAAATCAATATTAACAATAAATCTCCAACTTCAATATTCTCATATTTTTGTGCCCATTCTTTGCCAATTATTTGTTTGTCTATTGGTATACATGTATGTTTATTCATACTGTTTTTCAAAATAACGAATTAATAAAATGTTTGAAATATTTTATTTGTTCATAACTTATTTAATATAGCAAAAAGATGACTGCATTTTGTTTTATTTCACATCATGATTACTCATAGAGCAAGACTTGAAAAAGTATAGTGATATAGCCACAGGTGTTTGTCTGACTTTCTCCTACCCAAGAGGGCATGTGTTTGAATCCCAAGTTGGAAAATACAGTTCAAAGGTCAGTTGATGTATCCTGATTGCAGGCAAAGAGAAACACTCTTTGATGGGCACCTGTAAAATAGAAGATACATAATCTTTACTATTATCCATAAAACGTGAAAGTTGTTAGTAAAATAAAAAAAGAAATGGTCTAACATTTTTTTCAAATACAATTATTGATAATATTTATTGTAAAAGTACACATTTACCTTAAGAGATAAAAACAAACAAACACTACAGTACAAATTTGTATTGTAAAAGCCATTTCTCAAATTCAACTGAAATGCCTGCCTTGACAGTGATTTTTTGTATTAAGATTACATATATTGGTAAAAAATCGGTAGTTTGCAAGAAGCAGTAGCAAGTATTTTCTTATTTCATACTATGTTATAATGGCAATTGCATCTGTTTTTGAAAGACTGGGTCTAATAACACTAAAAAATATAATAATAATCCTACTCCCCGATTACTGTTTGCATAGTTTTTGCAATAGTTGGTTTAATCATACGCTGAGATATACAGTCATACCCAATGCTTTTCAGTGCTGCAACACTGCATCTCAGATGACTGAGCTTTTCTTTCAAAAGATTGCATGCAATGAAAAGCTTAATAAATCATATCAATTACAAACAAAGAGGATACTGTAATTGACAATAGGTCTACCTATTTGTAATGACAAATGTCATTTGTATACTGGTTAGTATAAAGAATTGTATATTAAAACATATTTGAGTGTGTAAACTTACATACCTTAAGGAAACAGTTCAAATAATATTCGCTAACTAAACTCTTTCTTAAATTTGTACTTCCGGGGTTTCAATCGAATAGAACAAAGAATTAAAGAACGTATATAATAGTACATTTACCTTTTGGGATATGATTATTTAACATGTTAACGCCATAACAATTATTATATAACAATACAAGCGATAAGAAATGAATATAGTTGGTATCGAAATGTGTCATAACCTGAAAACATTGCAACGTGACACAGGAAACAGCTGTTTAAACGGGTCAAACCATGCCGTAGCAACCGTAGTCGACAAAACGTTACCACCCACTATATTTATTAAAATAAATAGTAAATGTCTATTTTGATTATTCGAAAAGCGAAGCAGATCAAATCACTATTTGCGATTTTTTTTAGTATACTCACATCTACGGTTTGTTAACATTTTTGTTCGATCCTTCCCCATTTTGAAGAGTAATTACGTACGAAAGCGTTAATAAAACGGTCGCAGAAATCTTCGTATGCAACTTCGTACGAAGTGATCGCTTGCTTAACATGCATTGATAAAAAATAGTCATGCATGACGAAAGTTGGCTCTGGAAATAACCAAACTGTCAATAGTTGATAACAACGACACGATTTTGAAACCAGGCAGCTCTCCCTGTATATTTTTCTGCACATACACTAGAGGCACCGTCCCTCAGCACTTTCAGTGCTTTGATTAATATTGCAACTTTGTTTGAGTATGATAAACCTGTTTTCACTATGCAGACAAGTCACTTTTTATTAGCAACATTTTGCCTTGTTTTCCACAAAACAACTTCTAATATTCAACAGATTAAAGAGAAATCATTTCTTATTTAAAATGATCAATAATGGATTGGCAAACAACATTTTTTGATCGTTCTCTGATGTAGTGCAGATAGTTTTCCACAAGTTGTGAGGCTAACATTTAAAGCTACATTTACAATTAAAATAATTGGTTCAAACAATTGTAAATGAAACACCTAAAAAGTAATTTAATCCGTGATATCTTCTCATCTTTTCACCAAACCTGCACATTTTTTTACTGAATTCATTTCAATGAACTGCCATTTTCAATAAAAATACACAAACATCCGTCTTTATGTTGTACACTTTAAGGGGTATATAAAATAGATTAAACAAAATAGGTCTTAAAAAATCTTTAATTTCAAAACTTATTTTGTTTTCCTTCTTTGTCTATATGGTCAGCAATTGGTCAGCAACTCTACCCTTTTTCTATATCGTCAGCTAACTCGTCAGCACTTTAGTACGTGCCCAGAAACGTTGCGAAAACAAACGTACGGAAGACAACCCTGTACAAAAAATTGACTGTGTCTACATTAATGTCAAAAGTAACACCGTTTATTTAATGACGAGACAATCATTATGGTAAGAACGACAACTCATGTGTTCAAGGGAAAAATTGAATGTGACTACATTTTCAGCTCAAAAGTACTTGAATTTTTTAAGAAAAAGAGACGCATATTTTAAACCAAGTTCTTAAGTCTCCATAAACCTTTTACTCACCACGTATCAAAAATAGCGGGCCGCTGCAGCGGTCCGCAATGACTTTGGAAAGTAAATGCTGCAAAAGATACATTAAATCCTTAATTTTATACCATACTTGTGTTTGTAAATTGAATATCAAACATGCATGCATGTCACACAAGTGCATTACTCGACCACCATGTTAAGATAAAATCAGGGGCGGATCCAGGAGTTGATGTTAGAGGGGGGCGTAACTTAGTGGCGTTACCTTTTGACATGCCCCTCTCCCTCAGAACCAAAAGTATAAGGCATGAACTGTTCGCATGGTGATTTGGGATCACTCCCTCATGAATTTGTAGTCGGAAATGGTGCATTATAAGCGTATTTCATTACCTTTTTTATCCCATATTGATGAAAAGTTAACTTGGAAGATTTTAGAGGGGGCACGCGCCGGATGCGCCCCCTCTAAATCTGCTAGTGAAAATGCCCAATTATGCCCGACAGCACCAGCAACTACTATTATGAAGCAATGAATTGTTGCATTCAGATGTAAGTCAGCTGTCACATTCGATAATCGTAACCTTCGGCCTTCAAATGTCGTGTTTAAGACCAAGAACTCTAAATCCAACTAAGCTGGCAATTCTACGTCATAATCATACTACAGTAACTACATCAACTACTATAAAATCCAAGTTAGTATTTAGTAGATCCATAAATGGCCAATGGTTCATTAACTGAAATTTGATTATAGAAACTTAAGTAAATAACGAGAATATATATATAAAGTTTTGAAAGTTAAAAGTCTGGAGTTTAAGAACACACGGCTCAATAATATGTAGTAATCATTTTGAAGTGTCATATGAATATTTAGAATTGTGTGGGGTTTTTTATTAATATTATTTCTGAGAAACAGGTATATATTTTTAAAAATACTTTAATAGTATCCATATGAAACTTTGTTAGAACTAGTCATAGCACAATGAGATATAAGTATGTTCATACACTACATATAGCATACTAATTAATATCCTCTTGTGGCAGCTGACATTTGCAACTTCTTTCTCCAGGTTCCATTCAATAATTTATTAACAATATTTTGCAACATTGCAACCATGCTTTCATTAGAATAATGAATTACAAATGAAAAGTTTGTCTTGAAAAATGTATTAATTTAATTACCGATGCAAACTGTACAAAAATATGAAAAGAATACAATATTGCAATATTTCTTTCATAAATAGTTTGTTTTTGAAAACAATGTATGTTTATAATTTGTTATAAATACTTAAACTAACTATTGCCCCATTGACAATCACATAACAAGGCATTGACATGGTCAATACTGAGATTGTGTTGTTTACTTGAGTCACTGCGGTCACAGAATGTTACCATGATTACTAAATTAGGGCTTTTGGGCCAAATTCATGAAGCAACTTAAGTAAATATTTAAACTAAGTGGACAATTACCATTTTCGTAATAAACTATTAAAATCAGCATGAAAATAATTTATTCATATGAATAGATCTTATGTAGTGGGTGAATTTAAATCATCTTTGTTGAAAATTTGGATTATCTTCAACTAGTTGAAATTACTCATTAAAATGCTTTGTCAATACGGCCCGACATGATGAAAAGCACATTTGAGAATTTTCACAGAATGACTCTTTTACTGCAAAGTAATCAGACCAGTATCGATCAACTTAATGCCTTAGCATGTACAATCAATATAACATTGACAAGGACATTTCTCCTTTTTAGATCTCATAAAATAATGGAGCCGGTAAGTGACTGAATGAATGACATAACAGTGCACATGTTGTTGATATAAGTTTGTTTGCATTTGCGGAAATGATTACTACCACCAAGTTTTTAGGTAGTCTGTCCTGCCATGAATAGAGCTGGCATCCAAGCTAACTATACAAACTGAACATTGAGTAAGCTGCGCGATGGCAACACTTTCAAGGTTAAAAGTATGTGGTTGCCAGAAAAATCTCTATAAACAAGGTATTTTTCGTTTGTAGATTATGAATTTTCTGCTGTACTTCCGGCAACTTTTGAAAAGAAGTACATGGAACAGAAATAAATCAAGAGCAAAACGATAATTAAAAGCAACTATTATGAAGTAGAGAATTAAAACTCAAGCATTTTAATGTAGTCATCGATGTTTTCACAGGTTCACTTCTCTATTAAATTGGCATATTTAACCCAGAACAAGAGCGCCGTTGAGCACACGCCAATGTATCTCTGTTGTTGTTTTCAGTAAGATAAACGACTCAATTCAACATTTCTTAAAGCCAAAACTATAGAGATTGAACAGCGAACGTCTTTGACAACAAGAATACAAAGTTTTGAATATCTTTTACGGTTTTTGAATATTAAAAAAGCTATGAAAATACACTGTCATTGTTTCTTTGAAGCATGTATTAGAACGAACATTAAATAACATAGTAATATCAATCATTTTCACTAAAGCCTAACATTTGCTTGTTTGGCCTTAGTATTGTCCAGGGTATTTTGTAAAAAGCTACCTTTTAGGGCGTGTAGTTTCATGTTAGTATTGGTATGTATCTAACTAAGGAAAGTATATAATAACCTTGATACTTGCGCTAACTTCCTTGTTAGTTTAAACAGTATTTTTTTTCAGATTCACATTATAATGATAAACACAGTAATAGCATATTCAATACTAAATGGTTGACGGAGGTAATAATACATGAAATGTAGACAAATGAAATATGCACAAAACAAAATAATTTGACAGAATTGAATAGGAAGGTATGGTAGCTTATACTATGCCTCGCTTCTGTCACTCTTTCAAACTGCTTGTAATGATGTAAATGATTCATTATTTGTATATTTATGTAATCGTTATAATTTGATGGATAATGTGAAAGGTGAACGTCAAATAAATAAGGAAGGAGGTGGTAAAATGCGCTAGGAGTATGAACGAGAGTAATGTAAAGAGCAGGAAGAGGAGGGGGATGGGCATGGATAGGTCAGTAGTGTTGAACGTGATTGAATATCGTTGAGTTTGTCTGGTCCGTGGCGTTTTTGGATCCAAACAATATAACTTGAAGTGTCATATAGGCCTTATAGCAGGCAATTGGTCGAAAAGGCGATGCCTTTGTGCCTGATATAAGGGACAGGTAAAAAGAAATGGAAGGTGCCCTCGATTTCACCACATTGGCAATTTGGGCTATTGATAATGTTTTTAGAGAACAAATGTTCATTAAGATTACTACATGCATTGTTGTGGGACAAATTGAGTTTTTCCGTCCTTTACAGTATCTTGAACCTGAGATACATGACTATATCAGGTACGCAGAGGTTTACATGTTTTGTCAACGCACATGTAGAACAAAAGGCCGGTCGTTAACGGCATTTGCATTTACTTTATAGTACATTTTATGCAATAATTTATATTGAACTTCAACATTAAACTTATCTAAACAATCCTTAATTGTGATGGACATGGATCTTGGCACACATATTATCTAAACCTAACACGAGCAAAAATGATATTTTCCGTCACAGAAATATGTAACTTCTACGAAAGAAAAAATCCATCGAGAGTTTATCAAACCAAAGTCACGACTATGCTGATAAGCGAATACGTTTTTTTCATATTTTGAATGTTCTTGTTTAACTAACACAGGTTGAACTCACTGAAAGGACTTAATCCTGCCAGACATCAGCCCTGCGTTCAGTAGCATCGTAGTGTATTTACACAACAGACAAGCAATCATCTTTACTGAACTTATAGCAGGATGTCTGCTGGTCCCAAGCCCACAAAAATGGAGAGGGTACGTTATTCTGTAAATGCCCTTCATTAAAAAAAAATGTGTTGTTGTTTTACCGAAATGTTTATATACAAATACAAACCCAGTGTGTGTATACCACGTGATAAATGGCGTCATATGCTACGTCGGAAGGCACAAATTTGTTTGAAATGAAGACTTAAATCAAAATAACTATTCATTTTCAACACCATTTTAAATGAAATGAAGGGCCACTAAAAGAGCCCCGCATTTGTTTTATTTCCGAAATGTGATGAGGTCATTAGTTTTATCAAACACTTCGACAAACCTGTTTCCAAAAATATGTTTTGACAGTGCTCCGTCATACGGCCGCATTGTGAAAAGGTTTGTCGAAGTCATTTAAGAAACTAAACTCGCAATCAAATTCTGGTAAAAGTCCGAAGGTGGCGCTCCGTAAGCGGCATAGACTGTTCTATGTTTCATTTAAAATGATGAAGAAATAGTGAAGTTATCTTTGTTTAAAGTATTTTTCTCAAATCAAAATATTGGTTTCCGACGTAGCATTCATGGCGCAATTTATCACGTGGAATACACACACTGAAACCTATCTGTAAAAGTAACTTCAGGCAAAAGCTGATGACTTTACAAACTTAAACATTCATCACAAAAAATATGCTTTTTGTATAATTCTTCTTTTATTCGACTGAATTCGGTGTTGTAAAAGGTTGTTATTGAGTGTTACTTTTTCAGGGGTCCGGCAAATTTAATTGCATTCATTCTAAGACAGTTGCTGTTGCTCTCAAACGAAAGAACCATGCTGTCATTTGTATAGTAGCGAGCATCATCCTAACGTTGATTTTTCTAGTTTTCATAATAATGTGGTCTGTTATAAGAGAACCTTTAACAATGTCAAAAGAAAGCTTAGCATGCATTCCTTGCAACAAAATGGAACACAGTTCTAACAAAAACCTAGACCCTGCTGCTGGTATCAAAAGGAGAGACGATGGGATGTGCTGCGGATCTGTCGAAAGCATTGCGCAGATGTTGTTTCAAAAGGTAAATCATTAAATGCATTGTTTATTGCGGCAGATCAAATAAACCAGTCCCTAAGCACATTGAACAGTGTTAGCATGGGCATCAGACTTTTAAAGGTTACACAATTTTTTAATTTGTTTAAAATTGTATAAGAAGTTAAACGTATACGAGCTTTCAATGTTTCGTCACAAACATATCAGATATCATATGGGCATCGAATCATTTACAATGACCACAAAGGTTTAGCTTCAGCTAGACCATTTGATTTTAAAAGAAATTTGATAATGTGTCACATATATTTTATTTAACTAACAACAACCAGGGATTATATTATGAATGCATATCATTTTTACTTGACACGTCTTGAATCTCAACCCAAGAAATAAATACCTGTATGTTGATATGTATTTTCTCGTTTGGCATGTAATTTAGACATTTATTCTAATATATCATCTTTTAGGAAATGGCAGTTCAGTATTACTACAGCAGTTCCAGTGGAAGTAAGTATAAGCTGATGCTTTTTCTGTTAAGTAATGCAAACATGGAGCCCTAAAGTAATGTTATTTACTGATGATTCGCGATTGAACAAAATAGTTTTTCTAGTTTCCATCGACTAATCATTATAAGAGTGTGTTTCACACACTACAGGTCTCATTGACATGGCAGAAGTGTATGCTGACTGTGAAAGGGAAACAAACGACAAGCAACCCATTGCTAAAGTAGTTGGAATTGTGGAGTGCACTCCAAGCTACATAGTTGAGGGTAAGAACTGGGAATTTTATGTTTCATATCCATATATCGTTTGATATGTGTGGTTGTATCTGTCACTGATATTATATCGTATTTTTATTCAAGGTCATTACAAGGTCCTGTGGAATAAAAACGGTCGAACTTTTTATGCCAACAATTGCGTCCACTTGCAACTCGAAGGTGAGATATTTGTCCGGAAGGCTGGCTACTACATCGTTTCGTCGCAGCTGAATCTACGGAGACGACGTTCAGAGACAAACACACCGATAAATGAAACCAGACCAACGACGTTCAGTCATCATGTAGACCTGCTCTCACACATGTATGGCACAACTGGTGTGCTGATGCAAACCAAAAAATCAATTGAAATAAATGGGGTTCACTTCACAAGTTTCCTGTCAGCGGTTTTCAAGCTCAACAAGTATGACAGGCTCTCTGTGTCTGTATCGCATCCTGAATTGTTAGACTTTAACAATCCCAATGATCATTTCCTGGTGTATTACACTTATGATCAGCCAAACTAAAATACGCTTCAATTACGTTTTACTTTAGCATATCAATTCAAAGAAAACTAAGTAAAAGAACATGTTTTTAAAAGTTCCCACATAAACCCCATAAGCAGTGCCTCATATTTTTTTCATATGCATCTATATTCCGACACACGACTTTTAACCAAGGATGATTCATAGTCACATTGATCTTGAATATCGTGCTGACAAATATATTAACCAAGATTCATGAAGATCGGGGAAAAACTGTTGTATTTGCCCGCTTTTTGCCAATCGATAACTCAGAGTTTCGATTAAAAATATTCATTTTCAAGGCTCTTCAGTTGAGGAACACAAGTGTTTATATCTGGGAGTAGGATTTTGTTAGTGGTCCCCGTTTATAAAAATGCTGTAATGTTTATTGCTAACCACTGCAAAGCTAGATTAATTATAAGTTTTTAACGAACTACACATCATCGATGTACAAAGCTGTTATTCCTTTGTTTATTTTGCTACTTACAAGTTTGATTTTTCAATGTATACGATTACCCTTTAAGTTATACTTTTTAAACAACTAACCATTTTACAGTGGTATGTCAACTAGTGGAACCCTGCGCGTGTGCACTGGCCGTACAGCCGGGAAAACTTGTTGATGTTATCACTGTTTTCGATGCTCTTATCCAATTTTCCTATTTGTATTTGTATGCATGAATATATCGAACGGCTTTTGTTAATACTCGCACCAATATGTGTTCATTTAAACAATATTGTTACATATAAACTTTAATTTCCAGGTCACAAGCTCATTGTTTTTATTTATTTAATATGCTATTCATGTCAAAAAAATAGCTCAATGATCTAATGCTTCTTGTTAATACATACCAGACTTCAAATAAAGATTCTTGTATCTATTGTATCTTTTATGTTCTTTAAATGAAAGGTGGATATTTACGTAACTTTGATTTCATAATGAATGTCCCTTTAATAACGCACTTTTTTATGACGTCATTTTGACACCAAATGATGCCTGTTATGACGTGATGTAGGCAGATTGGAATAAGACCGTGTTGCACTGGAGTGGAATATGGATGACCGTGTTTTGGCATTTGTATTGGGGGTAGCTTTATGACTGGTATATAATGATAAAGGTTAATTAGGGATAAGAGTGAGGTTTGTGCACTTTAGTGGATTAAACCCCCAGTAAACTTACATTTTACTAACCGTACCAAGGGGGTACCTATCAATCCTTTTATAAACATACCTAGTTACTTTTATATAGTATACATAGCTAGTACTTACTAAATAATGCATTAATGGAAAATATTAATTACTGATTACAAGTTACTGATTACAAGATTGTAACCGTGTTTCCAATAGCAGAAAGCGTGAAAAATATTAAATGATTGGTGAATGCTTAAATATTTACTGTGGTCTACTATAGTATCATAAGGTAGAAATACCATGTTTTATGCTCATTGGTTTCAAATCAAACTCGGTATCCTTCATAATAACCATTGTTTTTGACATTTATTCATCCATTTTGGAATATCAAAATAGTATTAACCATGGTTAATCTTATTTGGGAGTAACAGTGCATCTTTAAAAAAGGCACTAAGCAAACAGAACAATTAGTTCATACTTGTTTACCATTTATTGTATTCTTCTGCTTAATGCAACACAGTAAAATTACACTTGTGCATTCTCTCAAATGATGCTTGTAAAATGGTTCATCATAGTTTTCCACAATGTTTTCCGTTAACTTCAGCGCTGGCTTAAGCACTGCACATGACAAGATTGAGAAGCGAACATCTTGGCACAATTTGAAATATGTAGAGCTGGTCTCATTGAATGAGCTATAAAGTTCACAGACTATTTTATATACCAATACCAGATGCTTATCAGACAAACTAATATACTTTTTTAAAGATTTTTCTGACTAACATGACCATCTTGATATGAATAGAAAACAACATACAGTAAGTATGCTAAATATCAGCTGCTTTAGGACAAATGCAACGGTATAATAAAATCTGATATCAATAAAAATAACATGCAATATTACACTTCTCAAAATAACAACTAAACATGATACACAACAAGTTTATACAATTGTCATGATAGTTTAAAATTTGTATATATAGAATTTCATTTGATTGCTATTATCTTATGAAGGCAAATCAAATATTAATTTGTGTCATGGAATTATGCTAACACAAAGCCAAAATTCCATCCTTATGTTACACAAGGTATACAGGTTGTATACAAATATCATACTAAGAGGTACTTGGCTGAACTATACTTATTACATTATAAACAATTTTCATCGTGCTGCCACACAAGTTGAGTGTCCTGCTAGGCCTTTAACTTTGTGTGTCTAGTAATCAAGTGCATAGTCAGCATAGTCCCTGTTGAGGCTTATATCTCCCTCTAATGTTTATTTAATCAATGAATTTAAGGAATTGTAAAAAGTTCATTATATTTTATTCATTGTTTTACATTAAAATATCCCTATATAAACTTAACAAAAAATCATATTCTTTTTGTAAATACAGACAATATGTGTACTATCTTTTTAATTAAAATGTCTTAAACTGAAATGTAAAAACAGAATACATTATAATATTCAGTCATCCAGATGTATCCACAAGTCTTGACAGAAAATCCACTACAAAATCGATATGAACTCATTTGGGGAAATTGTGAAGATTATTCAGATGTCAATTTTCTGTATAATAAATCAAGCCCAGTACCTTATTCTTTATTTCCACAAATCTTGTTACATTTCCAAATTTAAACACCTTCCAAATCAAATTATACATGTATCTTCAAAGATTTTTTTTACATTATACATATTCCTTAGAAAATGAATCAACAAAAACAAACATTATAAAAATGAATATAAAACTTACTTCCATTGATAAAAAAATCACTTATATAAATTCTATTGTAGCAAACATGATATTCCATAAATGCATGTAAACATTAACAACCAAGGTTACCTTAAGAAAATATAGACAACCAACACCGAGACTTCATCATAAAAAAGATAAATAATGCTTCTGTAAGATTAGAGACTGGTTCAACAACTGATCATTCTAATTAATGGATGAATGCGTAGCCCTTCTATACTTCGATGATTCCCTCTCCGATTTCTGCCATTCCAATATTTGTGGTGTGAAGTAAAACAATAATGCTGTCAGCCCCTGGAAATATAAGGTAATAAAATAAATATCAGTTGTACATAAATCCTTGATATTATTGATGTGTTCTCCATTCAGTTTAATGTGCAAGTTTTTATGACCCATGAACCAAATAAGCCTGCGTAATTCTGATTGCTGTTGAAAATAAATAGCTTTTGTTTATTTGATTATTAGCGTATTCTTTCTTAATTTGATTTCATTTTATTTATTTCCTTGTACCAATTATGAATTCAAATTAAAATGCCATTGTACAAGGTGAACATTTTCATTGCCTGCCATAATCTCTGATTATTTGTTCTAATTGGGTTTTAAGAAAGAGAAAACCCTACTTTTATAGAACTTATTTTCCTTTACTTAAAGGAGCCATTATACAATGGATAATCACAACGCTATTTTGACCAATTTACAGAGTATTGAAGTGTAATAGTGCAATCTTATTTCATTAGACTTAAAAATGGACAATTATAGCCAGATTTTCATTTTTGCAATGGCATTTTTTCATTAATACGTATGATAAGTGGACAGTAATTTCAAAATTGATTTTTACTACCATTTACTGTATAGTTTGGAGCTGATCTCAAGAATTTCCCCCTACGAATTGATCTTGTCACCTTGGTTTTTAACCATATTTCATAATAGGTTTCCCATATTCATAAATATTCCAGTTTTTTACCTGAGGTAACCTATATTTATTATTCAACATGCAAACAAGCATTATGCCTAAGTTTCATTATAAATGATAAAGAAAGATTGAATGAATGACAGGGATTTTTTTACCTAAGATTTGACCTAGGGACATAGTTGTTGACCAGTGGTGACCCATACTCATAATTGTTCAAGACAAACATACAGACAAGTATTCTAAACAAGTTTCATGACAATTAGATTGAAAATATTGAATCTATGGCAGGGGTTTTCCTCTTTAAAATTTGACCTAGATTTTGATCTCAGATGACCCATATATTCATAATTGTTCCAGATAACATGCAGAGAAGTATTTTTACCAAGTTTCATAACATTTGGATATAAGGTGTTGAATTATATCATACTTGAATGCAGAACTGTTAACAACATCCTCAAACTCGCCCGGTTTTCACCATTCTATTTCCCATTATTTTTCATCGAAACATCTGACTTATAAAAGCACACTGTGCAATATGTACTGTATTATATAGCAAAGATAATCGAAACCCAGGATTTCAGTTATGTGCAAATAGTGTGCACTGAAACCCCAAGCCTTGCACAAGGGTAAAGCATGACCCACTCTCCAGATTCTTGGTAGCCAAGAAGAGGTATTACAAGAAACAAGCGGATCAATCTCACCTGCCCTTCTCGTATTTTTACTAAGAAAAGTACATAAAACATCAACTTAAGGACGAAAATATGCAAAGCTGCGATCTGATCTTTTGTCAGCAGTCTTTTATCACTAGTTGGCAGATATTTACGCAAAAATTTGCTCATTCCAAGACAAAAAATAAAAAGGTTGTCAAAACCGTTCAATCTGTGAGAGTGCAGCTTTAACTGTAGGTTGTATTCGAAGACGTGTTAGAATACAACCTACGTTTTCAGCCAATGAGATTGTAGATAGGCAACCATTAAGTAGTAGACTTAATCATTAAGAATTTCAACGTTCTCGCGTGTTTGAATGTCCGCCTACTGACAATCATCCGAAACCCACTCCCTGCGTCAGATTTTGCGTTGACAATGTATCAGCCAATAAGGTTGTATTCTAAGTCAGTTGACATGAAGTTATATTTTAAATAAAAAAGAAGGACTCGTTCGCTACGCTCACTCCGCCCATTCACAATCATTAAGAATTCTCTTCATGTCATCTTACTATTACTAAGATGAAATGTTCCGATATTGTTTTATACAGGTCTTGTTCAACTTAATTTATTAAGTCGAGTTTAACTGACTAATTCAGGGACGATGCTTGGATTGTGTTACCTCTGATAGGTACTAAGTTGTGCCCTCTAGTTGATTTGGAACAAAACATTAAATGGTGCAATATGAAAGATATCGATCTTTTGTGAAGTGGAGTTGAAAACACAAGAATTGAACTTATGTTGGAATAAACTTAATATGATTAGCTTATGGACACCAGTTCTTTAAATTAAGCATTATCCAAGTGCTTACTTACAATTTAATATTAAATATTCAAGGATACAATGGCTTTGTCTTCAATGAATTTGGACTAGAGAGGATATGTATTTACCGACGTTTTAATATAATGAATTAGGCGGGAATTTATTTATTCTGTACAATAATTTCAATGGTCATTACAAACTAGTTGTTGTAATTAGCTGACCAGTGGTGGCCAATCAATATATATTTTAATATTATTAACGGGCTCAGGCCAATACTGCTGACCGACGACGTTGACGATGACGATGACGATGATGATGATGATAATGATGATGGTGATGATGATGATGATAATGATAACGACGACGACGATGATGATGATGATGGTAAGTGTCACTCGTGTTTTTTTCATTTGGCAGAAATACTTTAAATCAAGTCATATCAACCCTCCGACTAGTTATAACAGTAACTATTACTTCTTATAATGTGTTTTGTTACATGAATATAACTTCCTTTTCAGCGAAATCTCGAAGCGCGATAAAGTTCTATTCATCATCATGTGTACATGAATTCGTATCTTATCTTTTAAAAGGGACATTATATAATTATGGTTATACTGCCTGTTTTCGAAGTTTTATTTTGGTATGATAATAACTTGTATAATTTCGGTAAATTCATTTTAGTTAACAACAAAATGGTATCAGGATTAGTTATGCAAATGAGCATGAATATCTTGCTCATTTTGGGGGTCAACTGGTCTGCGTCAGATAACAGTGACTTTTATATATCAAAATGTGAGTAAGGCCTGCAGAATATGAAACCATATTTCGTTTTTACCTTAAGTGCTGGAGTTTCCGAAAATCCAAGATGGCGTCCAAGATGGCGGCTAAAAAGTGAAAAATACTCGAATTTCTATTGGTGATCTTCTGAATGTCCATAAATGGTATATAGATTGTATCGTGGACCATGCTTTTAAAATGCATTTAAATATATATGTTAAATAACTTCTTTTAAAAACTGACCTCTCTTATTTGTTTATTATTGATTTCCAATTGGTTTAATTTATAAATGCATTAGCTAAGAATAATGTTTATATGTATTAGTGAGACATTAAGATTTTCTAGTCGAAAAGAATCAACCCTAAATGGCCCTGAGTCAATAAACACATACATAGGAAATGGCCCCTACTGTGACACCAGTGCAATAAATAGGAGATGCACAGCAGGCCCCAATTTCTCGAAACTTCTTAAGCTTAACAGGCTTAAATCGCTTATTTCAAATAGCCTAATAACATACTAAAATTGCATTTTGATAAATGAGAAATATCTTATTGTCATTATTATTTAGAATATTCCTACATAATTTCTAAAAACTCTTTAAAAAGTAAATAATACGCGTTTTATAGAGCTACAAAAATAATGAGATTAGCTTAATCCTGTTATATGAGACTTAAGAAGTTTCGAGAAATTGGGGCCAGGGGATTATCATGCCCAACATTCCTTTAACTAGGCCTTTAACAAAGTAAATCTCATTTGCTCTTCACACTCGGTTTTTAACGTATATTTTTGGTCTTCAAAGATTAAAACAACCTCTAAATGTGAATTATGTCTTCGTTTTAAAGTCATCACATTTCGTTTTTTCACTGAGACATAATGTCCCTTTAAGTCCACATTTAAATAGGGAAACTTGTTTTCAAATTTAAAAAAGGAGGAACAGAGAGGTAAGAGATTTAATTTTAGATTCGCGTGTAGCTGCCCTTGCTGTCTCATATATAAGACATTGTTCATGAAGTTTTCGATTCAATTCGTTGGATATTCGACAGCCATTTTATATAAAAAAAATATATATTGCCATTGTTTTTTCCCTCCGCATTTGTACAATTATTTTTTCATAATTATGCTATATTGTAATGACTCTGTCATTATACAGGTTACTCACTTGACATCCTTCGGTGGAACTTATATACTGTACTGAGATATATTTAAAGACTATAACATGTTTTATAAATTGATTATTTAACGTTAAACTTACCTTTGGGCTATCTAAAATCTACCGGGAAGGACGTTAAATGGTGGTCCCGTGTGGTAGTGATATACACTGGTGCACGTTAAAGAACCAGGGTAGCTCTTACCAGGCTTATCAGGGTTACATTCTGTCTGCGCATGCTGCTCCATAAACCTAATATGACTTACAATCTTATCGGAGCACTCGCCGAATGGACCTTGCATGAGTGCGAGTAAGCTTACACGCCAGGATCAGCAGCTTGAATTTTGATGTCGGATAGCTAGGTTGGATTTGAGAGCAAGCGTAAATCTGGTTTAGTTGTTCGACCTTACGTAAATTTGATAGGTCTAGTAGTTTGACCTTACATAAATTACAAGTTGTTTTAACGATATATATAGTTAATTGTTTACCAAATATAGAAAACGTTGGAGCACATAATTATCTGATAACTATACATGTGTTCAATGTACTTGATTCGACGATACAAGGATACATAAACCGCTAATCCTTTAACACAGTGTTTGTTGTGTTTCAACATCTCCCTAGCCTTTTACTTCCTTGTTAGGAAATTGGATTCGTCTCAATGACCGACAGACGAAAAAAATCAAAACTGTGTTATTGATTACAAAGATAAACAAAATATGTTATCTGTTACAATCAGTCGATCGTCATATACAACATGAATAGTTTTAAACCTTGCTATGTCAGATGGCTTTCTTTGAATAACATTAACGTACCTTTAAAGTTAAAGCACTGTCGTTTCGTCTTCGTTCATTTATTTGTATCCGGTAGTTGAGTACTTGAAATTACGTCAGTGTTTATTATGTTTTACTCTATTCTTCATTGTTATCAAGTTGATGCTAGCTCTGATGAAGCTTTTTTTTTTAATTTTGTAATTAATGGTAAATGGTAAGACAAGTGCGCGTTTATGGCGATGCAAACTCGTTTAAGCCCCAAGTAGACTCTTGTTCCATTGCACTCGCGTTTCACTGACCGTTCAAAAGCGGTCATCCCATTATATATTGGTCAAGCTATTTTGATAAGTAGTTGTCTTATAGTTGGGTTTGTATTTTGGTATGTTGTGATTATACACCTGTGTCTCCAGTTTAAATATTGTCCATTGTGTCCTTGTCTTGTTCCTCTAAACAGTGTCTCCTTTATTGTTTGAGTAATGGGCTTGTCCCTGTCGTTTTTGTTGTATTGCTGTGAAAACATATACTTCAAAGCTTTTATACAACTTGCTAAATCATGTATAGCAACTTTACTCTACTTCAATTCTGATGTAATCAAAAACTAGTCCGATTTCTTTATACCAACGATTGTATAACCCACGAATAAATATCTGATATGTTAATCACATGCATTAAACATCTCCCCTGTCACTTTATCGCACATATCGTAACCATCACATGCAATTATAACACGATCAATTGAACAAGATATCTAACAACGACATTTTTAACCAAACCAATTTGTCACCAACTTATCTCTTAAACACCTGCAATTGTGATTGTAATACATCACAACCTCTTCAGCTACATAAAAATGATATTGATAATACAATAATAATGTTGATACAACATATGGCTATTCTTGTTATATTATTGTAATATTAAAGTTATCTAATTATATATCCGTTACATATGGTGGTAGTAAACATTACACTGACATAACACTACACAAGTACAATAAAAAATGGGTACAACACACTAGTCATCAAAAGGGACTGAACTCCTCGCCATCTTACTCTCAATATCCTCAGTGAGTTATGACTAAAAGCCAAAATTATTATCACTTAGACTCTCACTTTCAACCTCCTCAGAGAAATCTGGTTATGACTGAAAACGCAAAATCATGTCTGCAATATTATATATAAAGAACAAGTAAGCTATTATTGAAACCAATCCTCGAAAGTCAAATCCACGAACATATGTACTAACATTCCATCAAATCAACCAAGTTACCTTTTTCCAACACATTGCAAACACAAATAAAATAAAACCTAAAGCAAAAATACAAACAGTACTGACCATTATAGCTTCCTATACTTGGACTTTCACTAAAATTCTTAATCTTTCAACATGGAGTCAAATCTTCACCACACCTTACCGATGCCATAACTAAACATGTATATAAATGAACAGTAGTTGTAAAGGCGCAGTCGTCGGGGAAAATCAATCCAAGATAGGCGCGTTGGAATTGTCTTCCTTGATATATACAAATATCATCTTGGCTACATACTTTCAGTTTCCTAAAAATGACGTCGCGTCTTTACTCCTTTTTACTACACTTATGTAATACATTAGCTCTATTTTACTCACTGTCTACTTTATAGTACTTACATATTCTAACAATACTTCACCATCCTCATAAATACTTTATCAGTAATTAGCAATCGATTCCAATTAACTAATCAAAATTGTATAAAAAATACATCAATTCAAATCTATTAAAATACTCACTTTTCAAAGTACATTCCATGCAAACAATTAAAATATCCAACTTACTTCTCCATTCTTGCAAACAAATTGCGACCTCGCAAATACAGATCAATTCAATATTCATTTTTCTCATAAGCTTTTAATAAAGTAAACATCAACAAAACATAGGGCTCAACATTGCGTTGTTAACTTAAAGCTCTAGCAAGTTATTGGAGTTATAGACGATCAGATTCAGATTTTTTTCTTCCAAACGTTTACATTTAACACAAAACATAGTCAATCCTATGTAGACTTACATTTCCGCTAATTTGCTCGTATTGACCTATAACAATGAAAAGAAAGAGACCTCATCCTCATCATTTTAAACTCAATTGCACTACAGCGGAAGACGCGTTGGAGCATTCCCCAACGCATAACAAAATGTTGTGGCTCCAGTGATTGCCCGTCGTGACATTGGTCAACATAATAATAAGCCCAATATTCGATGAATGCTTTCATCGATGGATAAAAAACAGTAAATAAGGTTGGAAAAGCTATAGTTGATGTTTGATTGTTATATTAAATAGTCAGGTATTAAGTGATAAAGATGCAAACAATGTTGAAAACGGAGTTCAGTAAATGTACATGCTAACGCTGCTCAACTTGACTTTTGGTCAAGTCTTGGAGAACTATAACAGCTGACTTAATCTGTGATCCAGTCTTGGAGAATTCGATCCAAAACAGTACTGGGAATGTGCACCCAGTCTTGGAGAATTAGATCGAAAACACACAAGAAACAGCTGACTTCATCTGTGGTCCGATTTTGGAGAATAAGATAACAAACAAAAAACACTTTGAGCTTCTGTCAAGTTCAGGTTGACGTCAGGGTGCACTAAATCAATATAGAAACAAAACCATGGGAATCAGGTCATGGTATAAAAAAATCGCTGAAATAAGGTCATTTATTTGTTTGCAGCTGTTAAAATCGAATGGTAACGACCGAAAAGACCCGATAAACAAATGTTTAAATCGCTTTTGTATTTCATGGGTTCAATTTGACCGAATATAAAGTCTTTGTTTAGTTGTACCCTTTCTATCGTTCAGTTTCGTTAACGCTGACAGCGTCTGTTGATACACTGGCTCAAACTCATGTCTGAAAACTTTTTTTTGTTTTCCTATCGATGGTTGACCGACTCAAATATTTTGAAACCGGCAAGTCTTTTTCTTTTTCTAGAATCTGATATACATGGATAATTCTGTCATTAATAAGTTTACACTTTTGACAACTTCAGGCCAGAAACCTGTAAGCGCATATGTAGAACCAAAAGCCGGTGGTTAACGGCACTTGCATTTACTGAATAATACATGTTTTCTGTCGGCAACGCCTAATTTTACTCGTCAACCGTTCCCCATAACACACAAAAAAACACAATGGCAAAGTTTGAGATTTTGAATAACAGAAATATGTAACATCTAAAATTATCGAAAAGAAAATGTATACTTAATTCAGAAAACAAAGTCACGACTATACTGATAAGCCAATATGTAATCTGCCATCGGAAAATGAAAGATAAATCAGTCTTTTACGTGAAATAAGTTTTAAGCTTATTTTCATATTTGGAATGTTCTTTTTAAACTAACGCAGGTTGATCACACTGAGAGGACCTTAATCCTGCCAGACATCAGCTCTGCGTTCAGTGCCATCTTAGGGTATTAACAGCATAACAGACAAGCAAGCACCTTTACTGAACTCATAGCATGATGCCTGTTGGTCCCAAGCCCACACAAAAGGAGAGGGTATGTTATCCTGTTAATGACCTTCATTGAAATGGTTTTGCTGTTGTTGTTTTATCGAAATGTGTATGTACTAATACAACCCTATCTGTAAAAGCAACTTAAGGCAAAAGCTGACAAAGTTGATGACTTTACAAACTTAAACATTCATTTAAAAGATATGCTTATTGTATAATCCTTCTATTTTTCGTCTCAATGATTTTTGAAACAAACATTTGAACAATTCAACTGAATTCGGTTTTGTGAAAGATTGTGTCCATTAAGTGTGTTTCTTTTTCAGGGGTCCGGCAAATGTAATTGCATTCATTCTAAGAGAGTTGCTCTTGCTCTCAAACAAAAGAACCATGCTGTTATTTGTATAGTAGCGAGCATCATCCTAACGTTGATTTTTCTTGTCTTAATAACAATGTGGGCTGTTACAAGAGCACCTTTAACAATATCCAAAGAAAGCTCAGCATGCATTCCTTGCGACAAAATGGAACATAATTCTAACGAAAACCAAGACGCTGAAGCTGCTGGTATCAAAAGGAGAGACGATGGGATATGTTGTGGACCTGTCGAAACCATTGCTCAGATATTGTTCCAAAAGGTAAATTAAATGCATTGTTTATTGCGGCAGATCAAATATACAAGTCCCTAAGCACATTGATCAATGTTAGAATGGGAATCGGACATTTTAAAGGTCACACAAAATCTTAAATTTGTTTAAAATTGTATAAGAAGTTAAACTTATACGAGTTTTTCAATGTTTCGTCACAAACATAGCAATATCACATGGGCATCGAATCCTTTACAATGACCACAAAGGATTAGCTTCAGCTAGACCTTATGACATTCAAAAGAAATTATATAATGTGTCACTTAAATATTTCATTTAACTAACAACAACCAGGGATAATATTATGAATGCATATCATTTTTACTTGACACGTCTTGAATCTCAAACACAGAAATAAATACCTGTTTGTTGATATGTATTTTCTTGTTTGGCGGGCGATTTTGACATTCATTTTAATATATTACCCTTTAGGAAATGGCAGTTCAGTATTACTACAGCAGTTCCAGTCGAAGTAAGTATAACCTAATGTTTTTTTTTTCTGTTAAGTAATGCAAACACGGAGCCCTAAAGTAATGTTTATTACTGCATGGTTCGCGATTGAACAAAATAGTTTTTTCTAGTTTCAACCCACTAATCATCATAAGAGCGTGTTTCATACACTACAGGTCTAATCGACATGGCAGAAGTGTATGCTGACTGTGAAAGGGAAACAAACGACAAGCAGCCCATGGCTAAAGTAGTTGGGATTAAGGAGTTCACTGCAAGCTACATAGTTGATGGTAAGATCAGTTAATATCATGTATCATATCGTTTGATATAAGTGGTTGTATCTGTCACTGATATGCAATGGTAATTTTATTTAAGGTCATAACAAGATCCTGTGGAATAAAAACGGGAGAACCTTTTACGCGAATAACTGCATCCACTTGGAACTCGAAGGTGAGATATTTATCCGGAAGGCTGGCTACTACATAGTTTCTTCGCAGCTGAATCTACGACGGCGAACGGAGACAAGCATACCGATGAATGAAACCAGACCAACGACGTTCAGTCACCATGTAGACCTGCTCTCACACAAGTATGGCACGAATGGTGTGCTGATGCAAACCAAGAAGTCAATTGCAACAAATGGGGTTTATTTCACAAGTTTCCTGTCAGCGGTTTTCAAGCTCAACAAGTATGACAGGCTCTCTGTGTCTGTATCGCATCCTGAATTGTTAGACATTAACAATCCCAATGATCATTTCCTAGTGTATTACACCTATGATCTACCAAACTAAAATACTCTTCAAATACGTTTTACTTTAATATATCAATTCAAAGAAAACTAATTAAAAGATTTTTTTTTAAGCTTACACATAAACCTCATAAGCAGTGCCTTATAATTCTTTCAAATGCATCCATATTCCGACACACGACCTAGTGACCTTGTTGTTTTTTTACCAGAGATGACCCTTATTCACATTTTTCTTAAATATTGTTCTGACAAATATTCTGACCAAGATTCATAAAGATCGAAAAAACCTGTTGTATTTACGACTAAAAAAATGAATTTAACGCAACCCGATCCGTTTTAGCCAATCTATAACCCGGAAGTTCTCGATTAGCAATATTCATTTATAAGGCTCTTGAGTTGAGTAACACAATTGTTTTATCTAATAAATGTATAAAAATGCTTTAATAATACATTTTGTATAATGTTTAATGCTAACCACTGCCTCTTCACTGTTATTTTATTATATATATATGTTGTGTGGTCTCCACGTACTTATAATAATGGGACCAATGAATGAGTGATGTTTACTTATCTTTCATTTCATAATATATGTCACTTTATTAACGCACTTTTTTTCTTTTATGACGTCATTTTGACATCACGGAGTGATACTTGTTATGACGTGACGTTAGCAGTGTGGAATAAGATGTTGCACTGGAATGGAATACGGAATACCGTATTTTGTCATTTAAATTGTGTGTGGATTTATGATTGGAATAAAATAATTAGAGTTATTAGAACTGCGCTTTCATCTGTTGTATTTGACTCGAGGGAGTGGATTTTTCAGATTCAGATTTTAAGAGACTCTAACCTACTAAAACGAAAATCCACGAGTCCAATACGACCAAATAAATTGTTCAATTCATTTAGAATACAAATGGTTTCAAAGTTAATGATAACACTACAATTATTCCTCAAGGACTATAACTGTATAAATCCTTTATTAAGCTATTCATTATAATAATTCAACGAAGGATTTATGATAATAAAAACATGTTTGTCTATTTCATTTGAATAGCTTTAGTGGTTTCCAAGTTATAATCAGAACAGAACAGAATGACAACATGTATAACACAATGATTATAATTGTACTTATATTGATTTATCGATGTTTTTTGTTTTATTATTGATGCTGCTGTTAAATTAAAACGCCATTTAATTTCCATAAACTTAATAAATCCCATAAAAATACCTCGCAAACATTGTTTATTGTTTTACATTGGATACTTCAAATGTCAATCGAAGCCACCTGTCCAAAACAGAACAATAAGTTGTGTACCATTTATTGTATTCTTCTGCAAAATGTGACACTGTAAAATCACAATTGTGAAGAATGTCAAATGCTGCTTGTACAATGGTTAATTATTGTTTTATACAATGTTTTCCGTTAACTTCAGCGCTGGCTTAATAAACTCTTCAGGCATTAAATGGAAAAGCATGGCACATGACAAGACTGGGTAGCGAACATATACATCTTGTTACAATTTGAAATATGAAGAGTTGGTCTCATTGAATGAGCGCAGAAGTTCATTATATTTTATTTATCAATATCAGATGCTTATCAGACAAACTAATATCATTTTTTAAACATTTTTCTGACTAACATGACCATCTTGATATGAATAGAAAACAACATAAGCTAAAAATCAGCTGTTTTAGAACAAATGCAACGGTATAATAAAATCTGATATCAAGAAATATAACATGCAATATTACACTTCCCAAAATAACAACTAAACATGATACACAACAAGTTTATACAATCGTCATGATAGTTCGAAATTTGTATAGAAAATTTCATTTCGCTATAATCTTGTGAGGGCAAATGAAATCATCATTTGTGTCATGGAATTATGCTAACACAAAGGCAAAATTCCATCCTTATGTTACACAAGGTATACAGGCTGTATATAAATATTTTAGAGGTACTTTGCTGAACTATACTTATTATATCAACAATTTTCACTCTGCTGCCACACAAGTTGTGTGTCTGCTAGGCCTTTAACTGTGTGTGTCTAGTAAACAAGAACATAGTCAGCAGTCCCTATTGTCTCTCTCCCTCTAATGTTCATTTAATCAATCATAAGGAATTGTAAAAAGTTCATTATATTTAATTCATTGTTTTACAATAAAACATCCCTATATAAACTTAACGATAAATAAAATAGTATTCTTCTTGTAAATACAGACAATATTGACTATTTTTTTAATTAAAATAGAGAAAAATGTCTCAAATTGAAATGTAAAAACAAAATACATTATAATATTCAGTCATCCAGATGTATCCACAAGTCTTGACAGAAAATCAATAACAAAATCGATATGAACTCCTTTGGGGAAATTGTGAAGATCATTCAGATGTCAATTTTCTGTATAATAAATCAAGCCCAGTACCATTCCTTATTTCGACATAAAACATATCTTGTTACATTTCCGAATTTAAACACCTTCCAAATCAAACACCTTCCAAATCAAATTATACATGTAGCTTCAAAGATTTTAAAAATCAAAATTATATAATTACATTATACTTATTCCTTAGAAAATGAATCAACAAAAACAAACATTATAAAAATGAATATAAAACTTACTTCCATTGATAAAAAATCACTTATATAAATTTCATTGAAGCAAAAATAATATTCCATAAATGCATGTAAACATTAACAACCAAGGTTACCTTAAGAAAATATAGACAACCAACACCGAGACTTCATCATAAAAAGATAAATAATGCTTTTGTGAGATTAAAGACTGGTTCAACAACTGATCATTCTAATTAATGGATGAATGTGTAGCTCTTCTTTACTTCGCTGATTCCCTCTCCGATTTCTGCCATTCCAATATTTGTGGTGTGAAGTATGAAATTATGATGTCAGCCCCTGGAAATATAACATGGTAAAATAAATATCAGTTATACATAAATCCTTGATATTATTGATGCGTTCTCTATTAAGTTTAACATGAACGTTTTTATGACACACAAACCAAATAAGCCTGTGTAATTCTGATTGCTGTTGAAAACAAAATAAAATATGTTTATTTGATTATGAGCGTATTCATTCTTAATTTGATTTCATTTTATTTATTGCCTTGTACCAATTATGAATTCAAATTTAAATGCCACTCTAGAAGATGAACTTTTTCTTTGCCTGCCATAATCTCTGATTAGTTGTTCTAATTGGATTTTAATGAAGAGAGAACTTACTTCTAATTTTCTTTTACTTAAATGAGCCATTGTACAATGGATAATCACAAATCTATTTCAACCAGTTTACAGAGTATGGTAGTGTAAAGGTGCAATCTTATTTCTTCAGACTAAACAAGGGACATTTATAGCCAGATTTTCATTTTCACAATGGCATTTTTTCAATAGTATGTACGGTTAGTGGGCAGTAATTTCAAGGTTGCTTTTTTCTAGCATTTACTGTCTAGTTTGGAGCAGAACTATAGGTAGAAAAATATTATTGTACTCAAATATTCTGTACAAACCTAATGAAGATAGGATGAAAAGGTTGAATGTAAGAAAGTGAAAATGAAAATCTCCATTTGGGTTTGGGTTCAACTGTTATAGAAAGTTGGGTTCAACTGTTATAGAAAGTTGGGTTCAATTGTTATAGAAAGTTGGGTTCAACTGTTATAGAAAGTTGGGTTCAACTGTTATAGAAAGTTGGGTTCAACTGTTATAGAAAGTTGGGTTCAACTGTTATAGAAAGTTGGGTTCAACTGTTATAGAAAGTTGGGTTCAACTGTTATAGAAAGTTGGGTTCAACTGTTATAGAAAGTTGGGTTCAACTGTTATAGAAAGTGAATTTAGTTGTTGACAAGTTTTATATAAATTTTATCAAAAATGTTGGAATAATGAGGGGGATTTTTCTCCCTAAGAATTGACCTTGTGACCTTGTTTTTAACCTGAGGTTTCCCATATTCATAGCTGCTCCAGTTTTTGACCTGAGGTAACCTATATTCATCATTGTTCAAGAAAACATGCAGACAAATTTCATTATAATTTATAAAGAACAATTTAATTAATGACAGGGATTTTTACCTAAGATTTGACCTAGTGACATAGTTGTTGACCTGAGGTGACCCATACTCATAATTGTTCAAGACAGACATACAGATAAGTATTCTTAACAAGTTTCATGACAATTGTATAAAAAATATCGAATTAATGATGGTTTTTTTTCTCTTAAAGATTGTACCTAGTTTTTGACCTGAGGTGACTCATATTCATAATTGTTCTTAAAGATATCATACAGACAGGTATTTTTACCACGTTTCATAACAATCAGATACAAAATATTGAATTCATGACATACTTGAATGCAGAATTGTTAACGACATCGTCCCGCCCGTCCAACCACACATTTCCACCCTTATATAACCCTTTATTTGACATTGAAAAATACGGCTGAAAAATGCGCACTGAGCAATATGTACTGAATTACATCAAGAGATGAACAAAACACAGGAATTCAGTCATGTGTAAATATTGTGCACTGAAACTCCAACCTTTGCAGTATAGTAAAGCATGATCCACCCTCCAGTTTCTTGGTTGGTAGCCAGGCTGACTTGGGTTTCAAGAAACAAGGGGCCATAACTCACCTGCCATTCTCATGCTTGTTAAGACTTCCTTCAGAGTTGTCTGTAGATTAAAGGCCCCAGCCTTTGCACCATTTAACAACATCGCATTCTCACAAAGCTACCTGGTCAAGAGCCAGAGGATGGCTTAGGTATTACAAGAAACAAGGGGACATAACACACCTGCTCTTCTCATGCTTGTTAAGACTTCCATCAGAGTTGTCTGTAGATTAAAGGCCCCAGCCTTTGCTCCATGGTACAGCATGGCATATTCCCCTGATACCTGGTACAAGGCAAGTGGGTGGCTTGGGTACTAAAAGAAATATCAAACTTATTTATTTAAATTTTATATTTATATTACAGCACAGCTAAATGTACAGGTAGGCCTTGTTTATTGGTGGTGCTGAAAACAAGCTAAATCATTTGTTTATCCTTCTGTGACTCCTGGAAATCAGACATATCAAACCAGAGTTATTAAACAACTGAATAATTACTTGGTGATAAAAAAAAACAATCTGACAGAACAAAATCAATTTGAAATGAAAATTATTAAAAGTTCTTCATTATTTTGAGTACCCACCTTGGTTTTCGTGGTTTTGACCACATCAAGGTACGCCAGCCCTGGTTTAACCATCAGTATATCGGCACCCTCTTGAACGTCCCGATCCTGAAAGATGAAGTAAGTAATATTGGTGACAGTTGGTGGTAGTAATGATGCTAAAACATAACAATATGTTAACTGATAACAATATTTTAATATGTATGTAATCTATGTGTTTGTTGTCTAAAATGTATCCCATGCGTGCCTTTGGTCCTAGTGAGCCATTAAACAGGATCTTAAGTAAATGTTTAGCTGCTAGGTTTGTCCCTGTATTTTCCATTGTATTACCATGATACTGTCAATAAAGGAAGGAGTTAATTGAGGAAAACTTTTATACCATTACATTATAAACCATGAAGGCAAAATATGTCTTAAATTGAATTGTAAAGTTGCAACTTGATAATGCGGCGCTTCCTTATTCTATTCTTTAGCTAAACTATGACATTTGATATCAATAAGCTTAAACAGAGCTGTATTTATTTACATGACGGGTATCTTGTTCCCTGCTGGCATAAACCACAATGCATACAATAAATTGATATGACAGTGTCACCATTTGTACTTCTTCACATAAAGAAAATTAATGTCTATTTATAGCTCATTTGTCATATACATGTACATATTATTCTATTTCACTGTACTTTCAAATCTTATTTCAAAAAATGCAGTTAAATGATTGAAAAACAATTAAAAGAGATGTCCATATACTTGTCAACTTAATCTATTCCGTCAGTTTCTGTTGAAGTGACATTCAACTTTGACTAAATTTAGTCATCCTTTAAAAGATTGCTTCAAATAATTAATCTAAAATTTGACTACAAGTAGTCTTCATTTTTGTATAAAAATAAAAATTGTTAAATAGATTGCCCTATGAAGATTTCCAGTGAGTATATCTTATTTTTTTAATTGTATGATATATTTTTGAAAATTATTATGACTGCCCAACACCATGTGTTCCAAACATTATTACTATATGCTTAATTAAGTCTTAAGATGAAGTGGGATGAAATTGTTGGGTTACAAATGTTAAGAACATACTACCTATGCATTGCTTTGGATATGTATGGATATTTTAAGATGTTGAAGATCAAAATATATTTCTGAACATCTTAAAAAAGAGACTTTTTGATTGTTTAATCAAAACTGGCACAAGTTGGTGTTTACATCATAGACACTTTAAAACTTTGTTAAATGTTGAATGATATCTTCTAGTAGAAATACACTTTAAACATAAGATAGCATTTTGTAAATTTTGATCTTCAACTCATAAATTATGAGATGAGATTGGCTGACATAATAATACCCCAATAGACAATTGTGTATTTGAGTTTTGTCAAGATAATGAGAATATTTCTGTTTTAGATTGTAAATACCATGCTTTATTCATATGTAAAACATATAGTGAATATACATAAACAATACTTTTTGATTGGTATTCTAATAGCACAGATATAATGCTTTCTATACTTTTATAAAATTAAAGCATTCCAAAATATTACACAAATTAGCTTATATTGTGTATACCAACGTTTTAACATTGCAGTTAAAGGGAAGCAACTACATTTAACATATAAGGTATGATTTTATCAATGCATTCCAGTGACACTTCTCATGTATTTATCTTGTATGCTATGTATTTTTGGCCATCTTAAGAACTAGAGCATTGCCTGAAAGGGCATAAATAAAGATTACTGTGAAAATATTGTCTTCACATGAGCTCCAACCTTCCAATCAGAATAAAGTGGGTGAACTTCTGAACCATTTATTTTAGACAACACGTGATGGAATTTCTAAAAGCCCTGTTGTTAATATGAAAAATAAATCAGTCCAGAGCTGTTTACATGTGGCAAATATTGGGCGCTATTTGTTTAAGACATGGCTATAAATCACTCCAGATGCATTAACTTGATTAAACCAACTCTTACAGTGTCAAAAACACAGACAAGTGATACCTTTATTACTAGATTAAACCTTTTTTGTGAACAAATTTATCTTCCTCTCATTTTGTATTCTGGGGAAAAAGAAACATGATGATAGATTAAATGTTCAGAGAGATTTAGGCCTTTATTGAGGAAAACTGACAGACCCTGAGCTCGTGAATTTAATAAAGGCAAAATGAAACACAAATACATTCATATTAAAATTCAATTAAGTTCAATGAGAGACCCTAAATTTTCATTCATGTTGATTGTATTTCTTCAACTAACTCATAAAGCTCAATCATTTTAATTTCCTCTTATAAATTTTTGATGATTATATTTCCAAAAAGACAGACGCTCTACCACTGAGCTATCGGTGCACTTTAAGATTCCTTTAAAGAGTTTTTTGGTAAAATACAAAGCACAGCTCTTTCACCAAGGCCTATATCGGCCATGTCAGTTTAGCCAAGTTTGTACTGGTCCGTGTAAGGGCATAAGCTTATTTATGATTTGTTTTTTGAAAGGTAATATCAAGTTTATTCAACCCAGGTGAAATTTTCTTTAAAATTACTTTAAGCAGAGCAGACATAAATTAATTAATAGTTTATTATAAATTAAAAGACCCGCTATAATCATGTCTATTGTCTTGTTTAACACGTAACCTGTAAATTTAATGTGGAAATCATTTGGTGAAGTCTGCTCATGCAAGATGAAACCTTATTACTTATTAGTCAGTTATACATAGGTTACAAGGTTTCATCTTATAATCAGTAAATTCAGCCAAGGCCAAAATGGTCAATGGGCTAGAAGGATTTTTCTGTAGAATAAAAAGCACAGCCTTACCACAGCTCTTTCTGCAAGCCCTGTGGAGCCTGGCGGCAGCTGGTAGCATTTTCTATCCCCAGAGCTGGGCGCTGACTTGGCTGCATCTCTGTTGGAAACAGAAATGGTAAGTCACCAAATGAATCATATTTAAACCTAAGGCTTTAAGCAACAATCACTTTAAAAAATTGATCAAGTAAATTCAGAGGCAAGGATTTCCAATGCAGCTACAATGAATTATAGCTCAGCTTGACCATGTGCTTAATAGGCCACAGTAAATATAAAGTTTGGTCGGAGTTTCCTTACCCACAGCTTTAGGTAATACATAGCTAGGTAGGGTGGGTGTTTTTAATTTGTGTAATCTCCTTAACTGTAATGATGTCAAAGCATCTGTCAATGACAACACCGGTGGCAAGGTAATGACAGTACCTTCGAGAACAGTCGAACAAAAAATCATTTGCCAAAATAATGAGATAACCCGGATTTGCATGTTGACAAATAAATAAAACTATCTCATAATACCTGAAGGGTCCATAGAAGCTGGAAGCAAACTTGGCACTGTAGCTCATAATAGAGACCCTACTGCCCAACCCACTGTCGGCCAGCCCCTTTTTTATGGCCCCTATTCTCCCATCCATCATGTCAGAAGGGGCTATAATCTGGCAACCTGGAACAGGAACAAAAATAACTATGTGATACATGAACTGTTCTTCACTTTTTTGCTTCATTGATGGCCCCAATCTTTGCATTAATTACAAATCATATTTTTGGTAGAATTATGAATTGGGGCAATATTCTGGCAACCTTAGACAAAACCTGAAGTTCTCAATTTCCTCATGTTTTGTGGTCCCAACTTTTCCATTCGAATAAGGATAACACTGTATCAGTAGAGCCACTTAGGGCAAACACAAAATGCTAAAAAAACGCATTATATTGTCATGTGATTTGGGCATTTTCAAGTTTTCTTCATTTTCTGGACCAACAGTTATGGTGTAAATTTATTAGAAATCTGTATCGGTTCATTTTTTTATTTTTACAAAATATATCACATAGTTATTCATAATATATAGTGTTTTCTTGAAGCACTTTAAAGCAATTCACACATTACTTATTAAGCCAACATACATACCAGCCTTTGCGTAGTTAACTGCAATTTCTGCCAGCCTGGCTATACTGGCTTCATTGTTAATGGTCCCATCCTCATATAATATACCTGATATAATAGAAAATAAAAAAAAATACATTTGCAATTGGTAAAAAAATTTCAGTGGTGGAAATTAGCAAACGTCTGCAAGCACTGCACTGGCTAATTGTTTCAAGGGTTTGCTCAAAATCTAAATTGTATGTAATAGAACTAATTGAGTAACTTCTTAATGATTAAGAAGGGTAGGGGAGTAAAGGAAACAAGTCCTTTTTAATCATGACTGACTCTCACACAATATGTTTTAACTGACTTAGATTATAACAAGGTTTCACCAAACTGGAAACAAATGATGTCATGTATGTTAAGTTGTAAAACTGAATTTCTTCACGTTTAAGAACATAACTTATTGAAGGCCTAAGCTAGGGCAATTTCATTGACTTGAAATGTATGTTATAATCTAAATTTCTTCATCCAAGAACTACCAATGTTGAACTTCAGGCTATTCGAAATCCCAACTTCAATAACTGCCATCACTTGAACACTTTCTTTTTCCAATACTGGTTGAGAAAACAATATATTTTCTCATATAAATAATACAATCATTCATTGATACTATCCAATAATGCATGACTTAATTTCAGACAATGATAAAAGCTTTGTGGTGTAAGGGAAACAACTCATGTTGTTGAAAAATATCTGTGGTTATATATCTAAATGAGAAAAATAAATTGCTTCTCAATATGAATTATAAAACTGCAACCCACATATCAGGATCAAATAGACTGACTTTCATATAGCAGGGCTCATGTTACATTTTTTAAGCTGAGTAAAATATTTTGGTTGTTTTGATACGGTAGGAATTTCTCAGCTTTGGTAAAAAAGGTTTGTACTTTTGAGGGGATCATACAGCAAACATTGTAAGGTCAAAAATTTCAATTGAATACAAAGCCCGTAACATGGTTGAGATTAGTACCGGCCCACAAGCCCTTCACTGGTAAATTTCTCTAATATGGGCTTGCTCAAATCCTGGATTTCATATACCGTATTTTTTGTTGGATTAATTTAATACCAAGCACTAGCCTAGGAAATCCAGCTTGTCAATCTAAATAAGAGAGTGAGAGTGGTCTATTGGTGAAGGTGTATGCCTCTCACCCAAGAGGTTGTGGGTTTGATCCCCACCAGTGGTACTTTCTCACGGCCTCTCAAAATGGACACCAGTAATGGTTTTGTAAAAATTAAGCTTAAAGAAATAAGATTAAACTAAATCAAAATAAGCCTAGAATAATACTTCCAGCCAAACAATATGTTTAAAAGCATATCTCTCTATAACCAAGAATTGGATTGTCCAAAACATCGTGACATGTGTTAATAATATGTCATTTTAGGCATCGTTGGCTTATACTTTAATATAATATCCAACCAGACATCATTCTATCAATTCCTATTCTGAGAGAAAAACAGCTCTATTCTGTCAAGACAGCCGGAAGTGATATCTGAGACAATGTCTTATTTCCCAAATTGATAATATTATTACACTGTAACATTATCAAACTATTTCCGTATGAGGAAATGTCAAACGAAGGGCAAATGGAAAGTGTAAAATTGTGATCATTTATATTCTATGGGAAATTGCATCACAAATGAGATTTCCTGCAAAACATTAACCAACAAAAAGCCAAAGGATGTATTCGGCATTTTAAAGTACAATCAACAATTCCAACAGACTTGGTGGATGAAATGTTTATAAATTGGTAAAAAAATGTCTTTTTCTTAAATGATTAAAATTCTATTGGGCGTGTTTAGCTTAGTGAAAATGCATTTATATAACAAAGATTATGCACCATTCTTTAAAAGACTATCCAAATCAATTATCATGATGTTAAGCCAGAAACTGGGGTTGTGCTATTAGAGCACTCAGATGAAACCCTGATGTTCGGCTTGGTAACCACCAACAGAACCCGTATGTAAGCCTACATATTTTAACATTGGATGCCTTGGTAAAAAGCACTTACCACAGTGCCCGTGACATGTATATGGACAGAGACAGACGTCAGCAGCTATGAGCAGGTCAGGGAACCACTGGCGTAGCATCTTGATAGCCATCATCGTCGGCGTTGTTGGCAAATCAGCACCAGTACCATTGTTGTCCTGTTTAATATGCAGATCAATATTGAACACGTAATAGTTTGCTTAATGCAAAGCAAACATACTCCATATAATAAACAAAAAGCTAAGTCCATCTTTTTTTTAGTTTAGTTTGCAGTGATTTGCATGAATGCATACTAATTTATTGTATCTCTATTGTAAAGACAGCTATTTAAGCTGATTAATGAAACCAGTGCTGGACCTACAAAAGTTCACCATGAGAGAGGATAAGAAAGTGCCCCTAGTGATGATTAAACCTTTACATGTACCAGTCCAAACCAGCTAACCCTCTTGCAAGTTGCCTTGGTTTATTATACAGTCAAACCTGGCTGAACGGTCACCTGCTTTAAATGGCCACCTGCCTTAACGGGCCACTCCAAATTCCCCCCGTACGTTTTTACTATATATTGTACGTGCATTAAGCGGCCAACTGTCTAACGCAGCCACGGCCACTAATTTTTGTCCCCATGAAGCCATATTATCACTAATTAGCGGCCACTAATCCCTTGTCACTGACACTTCCGCTTATAAATTTTTCCAATACACAGCTTTAATTGCGTATAGAAGTTTACGGAAAAGAACGACGGCCTCGGGTATCTCCGTCATCCAATGAAAATGAATATTGCATCACACGATTGTCATGCGTGTTTACTCATCGAGAAATCATGTTTATAACACGTCGGCGAATGTTTTGATCAGAATTGACACAATTAATGACACAATTAATACGATAATTAAATAATTAAGAAGTTAATTATTAAATACCGACAAAAACACCGGTCATTATGAATTCACAGTTTGCATTGTCATTCGACGGCGTGAAACGAGTGACAATTTTTATTCACTTCAGTATTATTTTTCAAAGTGCACGGATTTATATTTCTACGAAAGAATATTTACAATGCATTGTTCTTGATATGTTTTTTTACTTTGATTTTGGCTGAAAAACAGACTAATCGAAAGTGTTTGACACTAAACGAACGTGTCAAGAGTATAATGTTATTAGAAAACGGCCGTAGTGCAAGAAGTGTTGCCAAGGAATTTAACTTGGGACGGACTCAAATCAATTTCTTACTTAAGCGTAAATTGTGGAGGGATATGAAAGCAATGGAAATCCAAACGCAAAAAGACAGAGGAAAATTACAGGAAATGTGTATGCACATGTAGTTGTGTAAATGTGTAGACTGATCTGTGGTGTTTTGTTTATACTATGCATCAACATTTATTTAATGTGCGGACTACTTTAAAAAGTGAACGAAAAACGTGTATGTACATGTAGTTGTGTAAATGTGTAGACTGATATGTGGTGTGTTTTTTATGCCTTGTATCAACATTTATCTAATGTATTTTATTAATAAATTTGAAATAAAGTTATTTTATCTATACAAATGTATTTGTATTCAACCTTTTCCAATAATATTGATACAGATGTTATTGATTGTGCTGTGAGGTGGTGGTTAAGATAGATACTCCATCTCTGAATAAAGATAAAGTGGCGGAAATGCCGAACCTGGATTAAGTGGCCACCTGTCTTAAGCAGCCACTTTGATCATTTCCCAAGGGTTGCCACTTAATACAGGTTTGACTGTAAAATGTCAGCTGCAAACTAGCTAATTTGATGTCTGCCTAAATCCCTTTCCAAACATCCTTTCTTGAATGAGAATGAAGAATCTGGTACTAGAATATTAGTACAAGACAAAGTTTAAATTGAACCTCATTTTTTTATAGCATCAGAGCATAGATGATATAAGTACCCAAAATATGTAAAAACTGTTATTATAATATTAAAGATTTTTCTAATATTTTGTTTAATAAATACACCACACACCTTGGAAATTTTAGCGGGCACACCAAATATGAGGACAGTTTTAAGGCCGTTTTTCACCATGGGCTCCAGGGCCTCCCGCAGTCTGTTGATGCCGAACCTGGCCTGCCCGGGCATGCTGGCAATCTCCTCAATGGTGTCATCATTGTCCCTGTAATGTATGTATAGTTATGGTAGATTATTTCATTTGATGACGGATTTATGCTACATGTATCTGTTTAACATTTAACATAGCCATATGATTATCATTATATAATGCATAAAACTGCCATCATGGCAAATAAACTGTAGGCTAGTTTGCTATGAGATAAAAATAATAATACATTTCTCAATATTGTCATAATAACAGTCATTATGCTGATGGATTGTGCAAACTATTGAAATATGCACAGTTCCTTATGAGCCTCACAAACATTCTTTCACATAACAACTTGCAAATTGTAACCATCATGGAAACAATGCAAATCCTTCAATTTTTAATGAAAGGAGCCACTGTGAAATAAATCTAAATTTGCATACTTTAAAAATTAACATAAAATTCAATGATCATATGAAGTTATATTATAATTTTATAAACATTAATTTCTACATGCAAGAAATCTTTAAGTGCATAAATGAATATAAATAGAAGCATATATATATATACATATTGAAATTTTGCATAATGGTAATATATGAAGCCCTATGGCGTATGCATGCGCTCAAATATGACATCGGTTACATAGATGTAACTTTGATGTCCTTTCTTCACCATAGATTGTGCAAATGAATTGTCATGCAATAAAATATTATTAAATACAATGAGAAAATATGAGTAAAATATATTAAACAGAATGAGAAATTGAGTTCTTGCATTTAGGTGGCATCAAAAGTTAAACATATGTATTATGATAGTAAGTGGTATGTTGTAACGTAACAGTAATTTATAAATATGGATTACTTTTGAATCAGCCTGTACTTAACGATGATATAAATCAGGTAGTGTGGTGTCCTACTTAATGTATAAATCGTGATAGGATATGTTAAGGTACAACAAGCTTTACAGATCAAGCATGACTTGAAAACATTTTATTTACTGTACTGTACACATCAAAGCATGCTTAATTTTGAGGAGGATAAAAACAAGATCCTGAACCTAGCATTTAAAAAACTTGACATCCTGTTCACCCCAGGTTTAAAATCGGGGATACTTTTGATAAACTTATATAAATTAATAATGTATACAATGTACAAGGTTTCTGCAAACAGCATCAGAGCGAACTTAAGTTACTGAAATTAGAAATTTCTAAATAATGTTTATCAGCTAACTACGTTCTCTATAATGTTTGTTTTGTTTGTACCTATATGTTTTCATTATTTGTATAAAGAAAAAACTATATTTTAATCTGCGTAAATCATCTTCTTGTTCTATTTAATTATGTTCTTAATTTTGATCGAAATTTAAAACACTTTGAGGCATTCTAATTAACGATAATTTTTAATTTAAATTAGATATTATGAATAATAAATTAATATAACTAGAGGATATTTTGTTGTACCTCATCACAAAGATGTCCCTTAATTAGGCTTTATGTATAAAGGACTGGATATTATATTTTTCTTTGATAAAAACTATATTTTGTTTTGCATGGCATAAAAATGCCTAGCTTAAGTCACCTACAGGTCAGACAAATTTACTTGAAAAGTGGTCAGGTACACTGATGTATGTATTTGGAAACTATTACATGTTATACAATGAATCCCCAAAACCATAAATACGTGTGCATCAGCTGTAAAATAATTGGCATTTAATTCCATTTATAGTATTTGTATGAAATTTTATTCTTTTTATTTTGCAATAATTAAAGTGAAAGATCATGAAACATAATTATTTTAAATTTCAAACTGTGCATAAACATGTACACCGAAATTTGACTCAAATTTGAAATACCTTTACATCTATATTTAGTTTTTAAATATATATATAACAATTGTTTGAAAATTAATCTGTAGAGGTACAAAAGTCAGATAATGGTATCATAAATCTAATGATAAGAGAATTACAAGCAGGAACTAATCACCACATTAGTTCAGAGTCTAAGGCATGATGTCATCATATATCTATCTAAGTCACGTTGATGAATGTTTTACATCGTGTTTACACATGTTTCCTCAAGGCATTTTCCGCCAAAGGTGTTTTTAAACCATTAAGCAATACAAGTTACATGATTGCTAAAGTTCATCCAGAAAAAATTTTAATATGAGGACATTGCTTCACCATTCTCAGAGTGACTATCACTCATAAGTCTGTACAAGTCATTCAAATAGGGCAGCAATATCCCTCCTACCTCAACATCTCACCTACCACAAATGCCCCAATCTCAATACCCCCTACCACAATATCTCCCTACCATAATATCCCCTCCTACCTCAACATCTCCCCAACCACAATATCCCTCCTACCTCAACATCTCCCCAACCACAATATCCCTCCTACCTCAACATCTCCCCAACCACAATATCCCTCCTACCTCAACATCTCCCCTACAATAAAAGCCCCAATCTCAATACCCCCTACCACAATATCCCTCCTACCTCAACATCCCCCAACCCAACCCCAAGTCCCCACACATCAACAGCCACTACCTTAACACATCCCCACCTCATCATCCCCTACCTCAACACAACCCTCTACATCAACATCATCCTACCTCAACACAACCCTATATCATTATCTCCCTACCTCAACACACCCCTACATCATCATCCCCTACCTCAACACAACCCTCCACATCAACATCACCCTACCTCAACACACCCCTATATCATCATCTCCCTACCTTAACACAACCCTCCACATCAACATCACCCTACCTCAACACAACCCTATATCATCATCTCCCTACCTCAACACAACCCTATATTATCATCCCTTACCTCGACCAACATCATCCTACCCCAGCAACCCTGTACATCAACATCTCCCTACCTCAACATCCCACTAGTGACTACCTCATCAACTCTCAACCAGCAGTTTTTGTGTGTGTTTTTTTATGTTGGCATTTAAGATAAAGTTTCTAATGTTTATGCTACATGCACATGTGGTATGTTAGCTTCTGGTGATTCTGCTGCTGCTCCTGCTGTTGATGATGATGATAGTGAGGAGGAGAATGATGCTGCTGCCAGGGGTTGACACTTACTATGATAAGGGAAACCACCAGCTGAAATAGTGTCCCTTCTAAAAATCAGATGTCTCTTTGAAAATGTGTTTTATGTATAATTTCACATGACATATCATATGGTTCTTAAATTAATCTGTATTCACAAGTGTGAATATTAAGCTGCTTTAAGCATTAAAACGCTTAGAATCCTAATTATGTAATATGGATAAAATGCCATGAGTACAAATAATGTATATTTAACATGAGCATGCAACAGGATTTTGTTGTTTCGGCAATTTCATGATTATTTTGCATGCTTGAAAGGTTAAATCTAGTGTATGCAGATCTGTTTTCAATCAGAATATCGGAATTCATTAACATTTATAGTTTATATAGTTGAATAGCAAAACCAACAGTGTGCACTTAATTACCTCCTGCCCTATATAATCAGCTAATATTTTTTTATTGTTAATTAATTATCTTTTGCTTAAACTTTACATGTAGTCAGGGTTTCTATTTAACTTTCAGCCAAAAAAAATTGAGATTCTGAAGTCCTTCCCTTCAAGTAAACAAGTTGTTTACCTTTCCAATAAAACGAAAGTTGACTGACACTGACAACAAATATGCGAAGGGGAACAACTCGTTACAATCGTAAGAACTCGGCCTCCTCTGACAAAGCTTCGAGAAAGACCTCGTTATACAATCGTAACAAC